>NW_008663331.1:65523-82581 GCF_000695815.1 Acanthisitta chloris
TTTCAGCATTTGGACACCTTTAATATTTTTAAACTATTAAGTCTTACATATATAAAAAAACCATAACATTCCAGCTTACATTCTCTATGACAAACATCCATTCTTTGTCTTCAAACTCTTCAGCATGGGGATCCTAGAAAAACAAACCAGAAAACTTAAGTCTAAAAATAATCCAGAGATTGCAACACAGCCAAGATTTTCATATACTCAGAAATATTTTTACCCACTGAAAATGACAGAGGGAAATATTTTAGTTAGCATGTAGGCTTCAAGGAAGGTCAATGATAATGTGAGCAAGTTGAGGTAAACCTGCCAGTGAGGATTTAATAGAGACTCCTACAGGTACAAAACATGAGGTTAATGCTGATAAAGGTCTGTAATTATGTTTTGTTTCATCCAGTGGAAAAATAATATTAAAATCTCTCTAACTCTTACGTTCCACCTCCCAAATAAACACAACAAATCTCTATCCTGCAGATAACAGTGGAGGAAACTACTTGCTCACACCTAGGGCAAGAAGGTGCACACCCACAGCAGGCATCACCCCAACCTCCTTGTGCCCAGACTCCATCAGTATGAGCAGAGACCTGGAATCACAGCTGCAGCACTGCACCTCCTTTCACTGCAGATTTCTTAAATACCTATATATCCTGACCTCACAACATTTCTATCACATCACACGTAAGGATTAGAAAATATTTTCACCAACAGGAAGAAAAATAACAATGAAGTTCATAGATTTGGCATTTGTTTTCATCTTAATGAGCTTCCAGTCATCTGGAGTGGTCTGTACTGTTGTTGCCTGAAAGTAAGATAAAAGTGAAGGCACTAAGTCATTCCCCTCACGCCTCTATCAGGGACCCAACTTTCAACAAAATACTTGAAAGAAGAATAAAAATCATTAATTTATCATCCAGTCCTAGTTCTGAACAACTTCAACAAAATAATTTCTACTTCTCATGCAGAACAGCTTCTCAGACTAAGAGAATGTGGCTCAAGGCTTTCTTTGGACATGAAACCTAATTCTGCTATATCTCAGTTCTATCATGTTATTTAGTTACAGGAAAACACTCAATTGCTCCTTTGCCTCCGATGCCTGAACCCTATAGACACTTGTAGATAAATGTCACTTCCACACCATCAGCATTTGCCATCAATGTATACAAGACCCCTTGGCACCTACTGTTATTTGGCAACTCATATCACACTACACCGAGCACTGCACCAATTCCTTCTTGCTGCTGTAAATTAACAAAGTGCATCAAGATATTTCACTTCCACTTTATCTCCATTAGTATCATCTTCCCTTTCTTTCCAGAATGCTACAAGCCTCATGTTCAGTCTTTCCAACCCACCTTATCTTAGTCTTTGCTTGAACCCCCACCTCATTTCAGCTTTGCCTGGAAGTCAGATACTCAGTGGGTAGAGGTACTGTACTGCAGTACTACAAATGAATCTTTTTAATTAGTTCTCATCAAATACACAAAAGATTTTCTAAGTAATGAGCTTATAGCATAAACAACCAGAATTATTTTTTTTTCTTTTTCCAACACACAAAACACTTGCTAAGTGTGCTCTCAAATAAACCTCTGCAAATGAACTACAATACTGTTTCTAAGAGGATATCATCTTATCTCCTCCAGCACATCCTTCCTACAAAACCCAGTCAAGTGGGTTCCCTGCTCTGCAGCCCCTCTGGAAAACACTTGGCTCTCTTGGCAGGAGAAGTCCTGCTGGGCACCAACATGCTCACTGAGGAAATCCAGCACCACGTCATACTGCTGGCAACATCATTAGCTATATATTTAACACCTACAGCCACAGCTGTCACACACAACATACATTTTAAAATGTATCACTTCAGCAGTGGGATCTAGTTTCAGTGAAAGAATACAAGATGTTGCTAGAAACTTATGTCAAAACAGATTTATTTTTATCTATAAATAATTCTTGTAAGAGGTTTTTTAAAAAAAAAAAACAGAATAATTTAAGTACTGCAAATGAGTGTAACACCATACTGTACTGTGAGCCATGAGGACAGAAGGGTAAGGAGCTACATAATAAATTATACTGAGGTATCTCCATGTTTCAATTAACGTCTTGTATATCTCAAGATTATGCAATCATATATCCATCACAGTAATCAGGCCTGTGGAATTCTGCATTATGTAAATAAAGTGCATGATACCTGCAGTGATAGGTGTGGGTTTGCCATATATCACATAAATTCTATATAAATTCTAAAGATGTAGCTTTCTGTAATCCAGCTATTAAATACTTTAAAATTTCAAGAGTTAACCTGGGGCAATTACCTTTTTGTTTAATTGCTGCCTTTGATACAGCATGAAATGGCATAATGAGATTTAATGGGATCATTAACCACTTTATGTTTTAATAAGATACTTCATAATAAGTGACTAAACTCTTAAATATTTCATCCTGCTCAATTTTTTTTCCTAACTCCCCCAAAAGCTATTAGTACAAGCTTGCAGGCTGACCTAAAACTGCTTCCAAAGTCAGGGCCCAAAATTTTATCTCATGTAACAAACAGAAATATCAGTATTTTGTTCATGCAAGGCACTAATCTATAAAGAAAAACAAAACTCTTCTGTCAATAGCAACAAAACTGACTCACATCTCTGGAGGCTACAGAACCAGGAGCTCTGAGTATTTCATCTGATAGAGCAAAATAATACTGTATAATGCAAAGACTTCTTAATGTTCAGCATTTTAGCATGCACTTGAAAGTAAGTTGCGAGCACCTTTGGATAAAAAATGCAAGTGTATTACCCCAAACTCCCCTTAGCAGTTTCAAAGACTTCTCTAATGAACTGCATTACCAAATTTCCAGAGAGAAATATAAGAAATATGCTGAGAAATGGACACTTTGCATATGTGTAAGATATTACAGATTTAAAGACAAATCCAGATTTTTTTTTAAGACATTTCTTGTTAGTTAGAAAATGCCTCTGGAAGCAGAAAATCCTGAATAAGTTCACACACATAAGCCTCAGCATTTGCTTGCAAAAGACGTGTTAAATGGGTTCACTCTTCCAGTAAAATGCTTTTACCAGAAGCCCAGGGAACAGCATAGAGAGTCCCATTTCTAGCTAACATACAACTTTATTACATGGCCATGTTAACTGATACTCGTATGATTTCAGTTATAGTTTCTATTGCAACCACCATTTCACTCTTTGGGCTAACATTTCCCTGTAGGGTCTCCACAACAAGTCATACTTCTATAAATCTGACTCATCTTTCATCTTTGAAATTGAAGAAAATAAACACTAGTAAATAAAACCACATCACTCCATACTTCCCTCACTGGCTAATCCATATTCTCCATTCATTTCCCACATAAAACTCATGTGATAAAGTTAGCAAACTATTACTCAAGGACTATACAGCTGACTACACTTCAGGAGAAAAAAAAGCCATTCTGAAGAAGAATAACTCTAGGAGCAATGGTTATAGCAGCTTTTGAAACACTCACTGTATGAAAGCACTCTGGTAACTCAGCACACAAAGCCTCACCTCACCTGCAAGCAGATACAAGGCTGGAAACACCTAAAGACAACAGTTATAAACAGACCTCATTCCCACCCTCCTTCCTGGAAGGAAATGATAATGAAAATTACCTAAAAAGACCAAGGAACAAACTGCCTCATATCTCTCTGTAATGTGAAGGGAGTTGGCAAGAGATTTCTTTTTGATAATGCTTATTTTCTTTACCAATATAACACAGGTGCACAACTACACTCGATCCAACATTCATAATGGCTTTACCTTGAATTGAAAACTGTGATTATTTGGGCAAATAGATCGAACAGCTTGTTGTTTCTCCTCATTTTTACTGTGTAAAAAAAAAAATTTCTAATGCCAAGAGATAGGTACCATTTTCCTGTTTCTCTTTCCATATGCATTTGTGTCTCGGTATGATGTTCCTTTTCTGTAGCTTCAAATAAGTTTTAGAGCCTTCTGTTTTTTCTTTTTTTTTTTCTTGCAAGATGACCTTAGTGTTCAGGTGAGAAGCAATAGTAGGGAACTGTGCAAAGGACAGGACATCCTCTTACGATTCTCAGATAATAATTCCTCCAGCACTCAGCAGAGTGCTTTAGTCCACCAGCAAAAACTCAACTCATCTCACATTTTCCCAGTAGCTGTCCTAAATACTTCTAGAGACATGCTGGCCCTCAACAAGCTCAATCCTACACGTTTTTCTCTTCAGTCTCACCTATTAGCTTATTTCCTTGACATCATTCTGGCCTATCCACATGCCAACTACCCAGAACCAGTCAACATTTCTGGGCTTGGGGAGAGCAACAAAACATGTCAGTCACATTTTTCTGTTCTCTGTCCATCATCAATCAGTTGCACAAGGAGCTTTATCAAGGACTCGATCCTTTCTGCAGTGTATAAAGTGGTTTCAGAAGACTGAAGAAAGGTAATCTTTCTCCAAAAATACAGGTTATATTCAGAATTATTTCTGTATCTCTTGTAATAGGAATAAAAGACATATCAGGCAACAAGGGACTACTCCTTTTCCTAATCAGCAGTCAGGGTGAGTAGGGAAGATATTCAGACTGTTAGGCCCTTCCTCCCTTCCTTCCCCATGCCTCCTCCCTAAGCATTCCTGGTTTTTGAAGCTTGTCTTTCAATTATATCACTTCATACCAGCCTTAATCTTCAGTCTTTCTTCTTGGGGAATAGCTACTTAAGGACTGTCATAGTGAATCAGATCAAACGATGATGGAGTTTGTGATCTTCCTCTACCAGTGACCTGCAGCAGATGCTCTGGGTACTCCAGCATCTGCTGCAGCTCAGCTTTTGTACTTGGCTGTTTGAAGCTGCAGAAGACTCAAAATTTGACCCAATTTTTGTTGTTTTCAATGGTGATTACAGAGGTCTGATTAGTCTAGAAAATCACATACAAATGCAATCAGCTTTAATTGGAGCTGCCAGAAAACAGGGAACTCTGAGCAGACCAGCACAAATATCCCTACACATCACCACACCAAGCTCACACTTTCCTGTAAAGCCTCTGGGCTAGAAAGGCAACAAGGAGTGAATGTCCTTTCTTTTTTCTTTTTTTTTTTAAATACATTTTTCTGCAATTAGTCCCCCACTAATTTTTTAAGTTTTTTAAAATATTTACTATAATTTGACACACATCATCTTGTCTATGGAACTGTTCTTCCTTACTATGGAGTGTCCTCCATAATATCCAGTGAAGCCACTGGTCTCTCCTAAACTGAAACAAGTATGTTCTGAGCCTGAACTTGTTCTTTACTTATGGGAAATGACTTTATGAATAAGTTTTGGGTTGGTTTGGGGGTTCCCCCCCCTCTCCTGAGAAAACGTATTGGCTTCAGTGCAGTGTTCCTACTAGTGCCTGGCCTAGTTACTGCTGTATAATCAAAGCTTGACTGACTTGGGCTTTCAAGAAGAATGATGGGGATTTATTCTGAGTATTATGTGGGGACAGGAATACATTCACCAATACAAGTATGCTTTGATCATCCATTTCATTCTTACTTTACTCATAAATATTTTTGTGTGTGCTAAGAAGGCATGTTTTTTTAACTTTGAAATTAAGATCTAATAATTGTCCCTGTTGTTGCACTGGCACATTGCTGAAAAGTGGCAAAGGCCATGCTTACTCCAGAACAGCATTTTTGTTTGGGAAGTTCACTTCGCCAATTAAATCTTCATAGTACAACTCATGTTCATTTACCTTTGCTTGGCAGTGAAAGTTTCTCATTTAGTTGATAGAAGTCTGTGTTTGTACATAAAGCCACAGAGAAGTATACAGATTTTCATAGATCATAGTTATACTTTGCTAATGTGGGGACTCTAAAAAATGAACTTCTGGAGAACAGCCATGGAAACAACAAAAAATGGGAATTCAGCTATGGCTTTTCTTACATTTGTGAACTTTTCCATGAAAGCACTACAAATCATGGATTTTAAATGCACAAGAGTTTCTTGGTGTTTCTTTCTCCCCAGTTTGGTAGAAAAGTCCAAGGCATAACCGAACATCAGCATGGAGCATGGCAAAGGAAGAAGCTAAATTTTCATACAAATCTAACTTTTATTGTAATTAGCAGTTCAGCAGTTGGATGAGCAAGAGCCACAGCTAGTCAAGGGAAGCTGAATCAATATATCTGCATGATGCTTTTCCCCACATGACTCCAGAGCATTATAAAATGTTACCAGCAGCTCAAAATTAATTGAAACGAAAAAAAATAATTATATTTATTAGAAATGAAAAATTTCTAAATGAAGGTTGTAATCTCTTCAGTACTTTGCTTTAAGAACTACAAATATATTGTTGGAAAATAAGCTTATGCCTAAAAAAGGGATGTGCAGATAATGCAGAATATCTCGTCTGTTGACTGATCGCAGGCACTTTGCTAGCCAGCTCTAAAGTGCCCACAGATGACTACTGGAGAGGATACTCTCAACATTCTCATCAGCACTTGAAAACCTTGACTTATCTCCTAATCATACCAGCAACACATTTCAACAGCCACTTACGAATGCACCACCACTACTGCGAATCATTTCCCACAACACATAGCTGTCTGTCTGGAGTCCACTCCTTCCCTTCTCTGCACTTCCATTTCCAACAGCACCACTGCACTCATTTGTTATCTGCTACACAGCCCTGTCAGAGCACCCAACTCCCATCTGTGGGCTCTGCCAGGGTGGACACAGAGTTAGCAGCTTCCCTTAGCTACTCAGGTGGGAGAGAAAGAGAACAACTACCGTTTGCCCAACAGCACGGCCAGGCTAAGTGTACTTAATGAAAAGTGCCAAACCTTCAACAGTGACTCTTCTTTGCAGGGTATTGACTCCAAAAAAGGACTTTTACAGGACTGCAGGACGAGCAGTCTCTTTTTCTGTTCTTTACTGGTCACACCCTTTTTGTCTCCTTTCTTCTAGAGAAAGGAACAATATAAATATCCAACTTTCAAGTCAGCTCCCAGAAAGGCTGCTGCAGTATGCTATTACATACTTCCCTTCCCACTGCTCTAGTGCTGACCAGACAATGCATCAGCTGTGTGAGAAACAGCTAGATCTTTTTGACTGTCTTTGCCCAGAACATACCAGCTACAGGAATGTCAGCTCTGTGGGGTGTTAGGACATGTCCTGTGCTACGGCTGAACTGCCACTCTAGCACTGAGCCAACAAAGCCATCAGGAGTCTGGGCACAGCCTAAACTGGGCTAACACCATCTTCTGCCTGCAATCCCCTATCCCTTACAGCTCATTCTCAGGCTGCTGGTCTCACAGGTACAATCCTCCTGGTGCAGCACACAGCTTGCTCAAAAGGCTGTTCTGTACTATATTTGCATACTCTTCGAAAGAAGAAAAAGGTGTGTTTGGCCACTTATAGGCACTCCTGTTGGAAAAGCCAGAGGATCAGCTAGAGCAGATTTTACATTAAGAGATGCCTGACGGTATGATGGTTCTTTGCCCGATTTCAGTATTTTGATTACAAAAGCCAGTGCTCATTCCCCCAGAGGTCAGTGGGCACCATTTCCAGAAGGCACAGCTGCTCCCACCTCTTCTCCCAGCCCAATTCTTGTGACAGGCAAGCTCATTTTCGGGGGAGAAGAAGTCACCCAGTGAACAGACCTACCTGCAGAATCAGTGCAAGGTAAAATTAAGCTTGTAGTAATACCTAACAATGTTTTCAGAGGCCCTTCTGTCCTCTCATTGGATGGTCCTAGCCCTCCCTGTCAGTTACATGACTTACAACGTTGTGCTTTTCTACATAACAGAACCCTGACGCAGAGCAGGTATAAGCAAAAAGGTGGGATGGCAGGAAAAGGCTGGTCTTTTACTCCAAAGCGACAGCATCACAGAGCTGCACACAAAAGAAACTTTACTTCTCATTCTTCATGTAACATCTTATTTTAATCACAATCAAGAATTGTGTTCATTTCTGCTTCACTGTAAATGTTGAATGTAATGTTGTAATACAGTAACATTTGCAGATATGTAGCGTTCTCACATAATACTGTTAAGCTCCTTAATGCAAGTAGAATGAAGCAAAGAATATTTGGTAGTGAATTTTTGAATCTCAGTTGAAGACTCTGTGTTTGCCAAGAAGAGAGACAAATATACGACAGTCGAGATCACTGCCAACCTAGGAAGTTTTTGTTTATTGATAATCCCATGGACATGGCCGGGGAGGGGGGAAGAAGAGACTTTTTAGGTTTAACAACCTCCCATTCTTAGACTAACTTCCAAGCAGTTACTCAGGTAAGTCACCAAGACAAAAGAAATACAAATATTACTAATTAGAAAGATGTTACAGTTGCCCTAAGCTATAATGGGAGCAGTTATAAATAAGAACAGCCAGTGTGTAAATGGAGGCACCAGAGTAAGGAATGAGAATGAACTAATGGAATGAAATCCCCAGAAATCTTCAGCCTCCTGGCAGCCTCCTACTCTGTCACACATGCAAACCTGCATTGTTTACCTTTATGCAGAAAGGGTTTTGCCCAACAATATTTGGGAAATAAGTTCTAGCATAACCATCACTTCCCCCTCCTGCTTCACAGCCACACAAATAAACTCGCTTAATAGAACAAATGCAGTTTAAAAAATTCCCAGTAAAATCTTATAATTCTCTGTACTACTCAAATCTCCACATCCACTCTTAGAATTGCACTCACTTAAGTGCTGTGATGTTTGTGTAGCATACTAAATAATGGGAAATTAAGAGCTGGATGCTGTTTCCTGGCCAATAGTGTGCACTGCAACTGAACAAGGAAGTCTAGAAATGGCTGTGTTGTGACAACTTGTGGCTTACAGTACATAAAGAAAACCAACCAGACTATAGCCCATGCCAAGTCCTTACACATATACTACGTGCACGGTTACACATGTACTAAGTTCTGTGCCAATGACTCGCCGTAATCAGCTCAATGGGTATTCCAAACTACAAAAGTAAGCTTTGGCAGGAAACAGACCATCCTTCTCTCACAGATTTATTGAACTGAGGACATAAGGTTTTGCTGTTAATGACTAAAACCCAGCAAGACTAGACCTTGTGATTATAATCTGACACTTCCAGACAGAATTTTTCATGTGTTGCTTATTAAATAGTAAATATTATGCTTTTTAAAAAAACCCAAACATACCTTAAAGAGAGTCACAGTAATTTCAACATTTTCAGGTACAGGCCATACCACCACCCCACGGTATGGGTTCTTGATTCCAGGCTGCCAGCTATGAGCCTAAAGGAAGAAAATAAATAGTTGTCTTAAAGCCATTACAAAAATGGTGACTCAACTCCCACTGGACCCAGGGCATGCAGGTAGAAGCAACACATCACTGACTCCAAAAAGGACACATTCTTAAACTTATGATTCTACTGAACACTACAAAGGACATAATAAAGAATGACAGTAAGGACACTCAGACGATGAGAAGCTTGGGATTTTTTCCCCCCTCCACTGAACTACAGCTGTTCCTCACAAGGTCCTAAACTCTAGGGTTTTATTACATAGCACAGGTCAGGGTACTCAGAGCCTTGCAGAAGATTAAGGCTGTAAGGTCAGCAAGCTCAGCTTTATTTTGTGTACAGCACATACTGCACATCTAATCACATTTAAACCTAAATCGAGCAAGGAATTTTATTTCAGGAAAGAAAAGTGAAAACTATGATTTATAATGCTACTAAAACATTTAAGTTTTTATGAACTAATATGCTGCAGTGCCTACACCTAGAAAAGATAATGAACAAAACAACAGTTAAATAGACTGGGAACTTGTCAACCTTTGAGTATCAGTTTGGGTTGATGTAGTTATATTTTAATGGCTAGTCCTAAAATACACCACATGAGAGCATTTCTGTTCTGGAATGAGTATGCCTTTTTCCAAGCTCATCTTAATGTACTTTGTGATGCTGCAAGACAAATGAGGGAAGGATACTGCTGCAGAAATCACAGTGATGGAGCAGTGGTGTTAGAAATCTGTGAAAGTTTCACCAGGAAAGAATGTACAATCTATTTACTGTTATCTGAAGCCAATTAACATGGCTTTTTTCTCTTCTTCATTTTAGAGCATCACTCATTGCAATTTTATACTCCTTTCAACACTCAGAACTTCAGATTCAGACTATTAGAATGAATTTTTGCTATAATCAGATTAACAGGACTTGTGACTCGAGTTCTCAGGTACCCTAAGGTAATTTGGGAACCTTAAACATCGCTATACCAAAGTAAGAAAGATGAAGCTGGTGAGGCAATCCCATTGAGTTACACAGATGCAGTAACTGCTGCCATGTATGTTAAGTAGTACATACTTCAGATGCCACATTCATCTCTGACAGCCCCATTACACATGCCTGCTGCTTCCTGAGCCCTCTTGCATTCAGCTGGGCTCTCAGCAGAGGCTGCAGAAAAGGTACCTCTGTGGGACTCTTAATCCCTCCATCCTCACAAAGCAGAGGTCTGCAGATTAACTGCAGGTGACCATAACTGCTAAGGCAACAGGAACAAGGAGAGGAAGGACAAAGGGAGAGTCAGAGGAGTTGGGAAGAAATGTGAAGCTGAGGAATGGGAGAAGTGCTAGCAGAATCCAATCTGCACAGACACCAGAGAGCCCTACCTGCCTCCGTGGCTCCATAAACATAGCACACTCACTTCCATCCCATTATTTTTATTTTCCTGCCAAACATTGCCAGTTCTCCTGTAGTTTTATCACAGACTTTTCCACCTTTAGTGCTTTGCTTAAAGACCCAGATGATGCCAGCTCCCAAAGATGCCTAATTAGATTAGAAATTTCAGTGAGTTACTACACTTTGTTCTTGCAGAACAACAACTTGGGGCATCTGAAATAAGGAATTTTTAAAAAACAGCAAGCTGAAGGGACCCAATATCCACTATTTTTAATTCCATAAATTGCAGACTAATCTCATGATTCTAAAGCAGGCCTGGATGAATTTCTGAATAACTGAGCAAACAACACTGTTCATAGCTTTACTCCACAAGCATATTTTATAAGAAAAAGATGCTTTGTCAGCAGCAAAAACACACCACAGTAGTTGCCATCCCTGTGATAGCCAGTTGAGCTCCAACTTGTCTCCCTCCTACAGAACCCAGAGCCCCCTGCATCACTCTCAGCTTGCCTGACGGTGGTATTCAGCAGACACAAGGCAGTGACCCAGAGCCAGACACATGCTCCTCTGCCAACTAACCTGCCCTCGTGTATCATCTTGTGAGATAAATCAACTTCTCCATATCTTTCCAGATACCAATTTTCACAAAAATAATAGGAGCTCGTGGTGTCTGGAACCTGTGCTTTCCTGTTGGTTTTGGCCAATATTGACAACTATGTCAAACTTTTGCTGTCCAAGGTCCAGGCACTGCCAGACTGCTCAGCTGAGGATCACTTGTTCTATTTACTAGGAGGGAAAAACCCCAAACAACCAACAGACAGACAAACAAATAACCTCTAGAAAATGAGCATTCACTGGTGCAGGCAGTGCTTCATTCAAGTCCTTTATCAGCATTTCCAGTCACCAGGAAAGTCAGTGAGACACAATAAACACACAGATATATATGTTTGTCTGTCACTGAAAGCAACAACCAGGAGACAAGCCCTAGCTAATGAGCTTTTAAAGCAAAGCTGTTCTGTGATCATGAATGTTATTAAGTTCTCCTCTGGCTTTGAAAAGTAAACACTATCACACAAACAGCATGACAGAAAAAGATAACATCGAAACAGTGCCTGAGTTGTTGGAAGGGAGAAAGGGAAAGGGGAAAGCCAAAGGGGAGAACCACAGTAATGGCAAACGATGACAGTAATTTAAAATGAAGATGCAGAGTGTTATTCAAATGCACCAGTTCTCATGTCAGGTACCTCTATGCTGCTGTTTCTTGAAGTCACATCTGGCCTATATCCAAAAACCTTCTAAACTCCTAAATTATAAGCTTTGACTTTGATATGTGAGCTGGATCAGGGCACCTCTGCAGGTAACAGGGAATTGCTGTCAGGGCTCAGCCAAGGCAAGATGCTGCATCTGCACAGTATGTTTCCACCCTAATCCTCACCTCTACCTCTATTTCCCATCGGGTTGTGCCTTCTCGACCCGCTTTTTCCTCAACTGCGACCAGTCTTCTCTAGACACCTCCCAATGTCTCCGAGGTCAAGGCAACAGTAACAGCTAAGCAGAAGTGACTGCCAGCAGAGGGTGCCTCACCCACCACCCTTCCCTTGCCAGACTCATCTAAATCTGAGCAATGAGAGCCATAGCCTGGAAGGAGAAGCAGAAGTGCTCTGTTGCATTTCAAGGCAAAAGGCAACTCCTCCTTTTTTCTGCCAGTAGAAAATGAGAGGAGACAACGTAGCATGAAAGCTCTTTTAAATCAGGAAACTCCTGTCACACTCCTGCCCTGGGATGCGGTCCAAAAAACCCAGCACATGCCAAAGAAGAAAGTTCAAAGCCCTGGAAACTCCAGGCAGTCTTTGATCAACCCATTGCTGTCAGTGTCCCTTTAGAGCAGACAGGGAAACTAGCAGATTCCCACAGGTCTTCCCATGAATGTCTTCAATTCATCAGCACACATGTGTTACAACTGTAATCATGCATCTGTGTATTGGTGCTAAAAAGCTATGAAAATACTGCTAAGCTTGGAAAATGAGCAAAAATTCACCTTCACTACTGATTCCTTAGCACTGGGCTAGCTGTTAGGCTTAATTTCACATATACACATTCATGATACATTCCTTAAATACATGATTTGTGCTATTTCTTTCACCAAAACTTGCCTTATTCACTGTCCACAATAGATCACGCTCAGATAAAGAGCCTGTCTCTGTTCTCATCAAGCGGTTTCTGATATTATCTATAGGACTTATTGAAAACAAACAAACAAACCCCATCAAAAACTAGGCAAAAAAAATTTTAACCAACCCTAAATGCAGAGTTATTTTTCTCATAATTTTCTGGGATATGCATCACTGCGCCTCAAAACGTCACCACAAGTCAACTTTATGGTATCCCTGGAGAAAAAAAATGTATTATGGCCCCCAATTTACAAGCAGCAAAAGAACAACCAGTTTCTGTTAATTTGGCATGGTCTGCTTAAATGAGTAACACCTTTACTTTACAGGGATTAAGTACAAATCAACCTTTTGTTTTGTCTTCCAAAGGAGATTTTTTCACTTCACCTGCAATGATGGCTGCTCAACACTGCTGCAAGTCAGTCCCTATGCCTGACATCCACAAAATGAAAAGATACATCAAATCTAGCTTTAATACTATACCTAACCTTAGCCAGGAGCTTTGTACATGAGGATGGGACAAAACTGAACTCCCTCAGGCAGCATTTCACTGTCTAACAGTGAGGCAGCCTTTTCTGTTCATGTCCTGCACCATCCAACTTCTCTATGGACAGAGCAGTTGTGCTCAGCACTCAGTCCTTATGTTCTCCCTAAACACTGTCCACTCAACAAGACATGAATGTGGTAGGAAAACCAACTGCAATTGCCTTAAAGCCTGTATCATATGCCTAAAAAGGCATGCACGGACCATTAGAATGACTCACCCTGACCCTGACTGCTTACATTTGCAAGACAGTATGATTTTGTTACTTTACTAAAATAAATGAGCAGTCCCAAGAGTGGCATTATGGAACTGTGCAGGTCCCAGACAGTCATTGGCATGTCAGAATCACAACATGCCTTTGGAACTCCAGCCAGGCAGTCACAGGCAAGGCTGGCACTAGGCAATGAAGTGGCCAGAAAAGGCAACAGATTGCCAAGGACAGCAAAACAGGTGACCCAACTGCTGCTTTACAGATGGCATAAACCTTGAAAAAAAGCTGGGCAGGCTGCTGTTCCATACAACAAGGGATCTTTTTTACTCCCTACCCCTCTGCTTCTCTTGGTTCTTGCTTCTTGCTGTTCCAAGTTCTTTCCCCAACCTTGTTCCTTCTCCTTTGTGCTTAAACAGTTTTTGGTAAATCTGCAGCAGAAGTACCTCCTTGACATCATGGCAACATCTATTTTCAAATTGAAATTTCTCAGTTTAAAGCCTGGAAATTCAATAGCATCTCAGTGAAATGAAGGCAAACACATTTTCCCCTTGTTCTACACTAGAACAAAGACATTCTTTCACCACCCAAAAAAACCCCAACAACAACAACAAAACCACAAAAAAAAAAACAACAAAAAAAAACCAACCAAAAAGACAGGTCCAAAATCTCAAGACCTGAAAACCTGTACAACATGCCAGTGTGCCACGGTATCAAAGAGGAAGAGTTAAACAAGTCTACTGCTATAAGCTGCACCTTCTGTAAACTATGGATGCTGATCACCTTCTAAGAACTTGAAGGGTCTACTTGATTTTGAAAACAGGTAACATTTGTACCAGCAGATAGGTGACTTCCCCCCGCCCCAAGCTGATAGTCTATTTTGGTTCTAGGATTACACAGCAGTTTTGCCAAGTATTGCAAAAGTGCAAATCACTATTTTTTTGTACACTCCTGGCACACACAATGAAGATGCCCAACCATACAGAGCCACCTTGTCTTGACATGCCTCATGCAATGTGCCAAAATCAGACTTGCCCTTCGAGAGTGGATCCCAGAATAGAACTGTAAGTAACTTAAATCTGCATTAAGGTCAGTAACTGCTGGATATATTTATGGCCCTGCATCCATCCATCAGGCTGCTATTTAAATGCTCATTCTAAATTATTATTTGCCTTTTGTTTGCAACGTGTTGAAACTTACTGTAATTAACATATCTACAGCTCATCCTCTATGTTTCCGCAGGTAAAAAGTGAAACATTCAGACTCCTCCACATTATTTCTTCTAATAAAGGGACCACTGTAGTTTACTTGGAAAGAAGGTCTGCGCACCAGGAGGCATATAAAATCATAGAAATGCACAAAAATAAGGGCTTCAAAGGACATCATGAACTCAGCTCTCAGCCCAACAGCACCTTAAGACTACACCGGTCAGAGCAGGCCAGTCCCAGTATATGTCCATAGCACCATCATACTGTCTTCCAAGTTGCACCACATTTTTTGTTATTTTATTTCCTGTATTCTCCAGTGCAAAAGAGACACAGAGCTACTGGAGAGTGTCCAAAGGGTCATGAAAATGTTTAAGGGACTGGATCATCTCTCAGGAGAAAAAGCTGAGCAAGCTGGGACTCTTTGGCCCGGATAAGATACGGCTTGGGGAAAGGGGGTTCTTATCAATGTGCATAAACACCTGAAGGGAGGGTGTAAAGACACGAGATCTAGAATTTTCTCAGAGGTGCTTAGTGACAGGACAAGAGGCAATGAGCACCAAGAGAAACAGAACATTCCCTCTGAACACCAGGGATCACTTTTTCCACTGTGAAGCTGACCGAGCACTGGCACAGCCTGCCCTGAGAGACTGTGGAGTCTCCCACCTCAGAGATGCTCAAAAGTTGCCTGGACACAGTCCTGAGAAGCCACATCTGGGTGACACTTAAGCAGAGGGGTTGGACAAGAGGTCTTCCAGTAGTCTCTTCCAACCTTAGCCATTCTGTGAGTTTGTAAACTACCTACTACAGATATCCCTCATTATCCCTAACAATCTGAAAAGTTTAGAAAGTATAACCTCCAAAGAAGTTTTTACAACATCTTAACAATAAGTTAAGACCTCATCTTTCTCTTCCTCCTCCTCAAAGAAGCTGAAAAACACAATTATTAATGCTTTGTGCTCACTGAACAGTGTCTGTCAAAAATAAAATAAGAAGAAATATTCATTTGACTTGCTTCCAATAAAGCAATTAGATTAAATTAGTATGTTGAATAAAGTATTTTACTGGCAGGATGACTAAGAGGTCAAGGACATTTATTGATCTACAGTCTTAGACACAAGCAGCTCAAATCACATCAGCTACCTAAGCTTTAAAATTAACTATCCTCTGCCCAGGTTTCAGGGCCATTCAGCCTCTTTCCAAGTACCTTTATGGGATCTTACTAAAGATGAATTATTTAGTTAGCCAAATACTTTTCTGAGTCTCAGGTAAATCCGCAGTGTATTCAAGAGCTGCTACTCAAAGAGCTGCCTGGTGACCAAAAGAGAGGACATATCCTGGAACTTTATGGCCTGGCTGAAAAAACTTCAAGCCCAAAAAGCTGAGCTAGTGTCAGCAAATCCTCCCACCTCAGGGACATGATGCCATTGGATACTGCCAAATGACAGGCAGAAACCCATCATTTCACAAAGCCCTGCTGGACATATTCTGAATCTCAGCAAAGCAGTTATTCATAGGAAAATACCTTGGTTTTCACCAAGCTTTTCAGGGTCAAAATGCTTGTGTCAGTATTGAATCTACTGTTTGATATATCTTTTCTCTCTGTGTTCTACAGAAATTAAACTATAGAAGTTATTATAGGGTGAGCCACATCAGACACCATAGATCAGCAGTTACTTTCTAGATACACACCATGCTATAAATTCAAGAGATCTTGAGCTAGTTTATCCTTCAGTGAAAGAGGAATAGTCTGATTGGCTTTGCTGAAGAGCATGGAATGTGGAACAGGAACCTTGGAATAGGTGCCACACTAAGTTCACACCCTTGTTTACTCATCAGGTAACACCTTTGAGTTTTCATAACCTAAAGCAGAACTTTGGCTGCACACACTGGCACAGGCATTTGGTTGTGTACTCACTTTCAGTCAGTAAACAGTCTTTAAAACAGCTTAGAATAGCTTATGCCTCAAGTTAAAAGACAAAATACAACAAATATGCATGACAATCAGACAAAGAAGTCAAAAAGACAAGTACCAGTTAAAAAAACCAAACCACCGAAGTCTCTCCTGAGCCTGACAGAAAACTATATATCACATTTTCTAAATATATAAGTTCTTCAACACACATTTTTCAGGATATCTTCTCTACTGTTGATGCCTTCTCTCCGCCATTTGTATTACATAAAAAAAAAAAGCTTAGGCCACCTCTTTAACTGAGGTGTTAAAAAATAGGTTCCAAAATTTCCTCTCTGACAAGATCATTTGCCACAAGCCTGACCAGGGTAAGAGGCAACAGT
>NW_008663331.1:82604-95451 GCF_000695815.1 Acanthisitta chloris
TCAGAGAAGAGATTCTCCTGTGAAAGGAGGAAAACACCATTCACTCCTGCTCTGCCAAGCAAGACAAAGTTTATGAATATCCAGACACTGGACAGACCACTCAGAGCTTCCTGTTCCTCAGGGTACCAAGTTATTAGCCATAAAACACAAATTCACAGGCTTCCTTACCGTATTTGAGGAAGCATGTAAATGTAAAAATTTAATTCAAAGACACACTGCTGGGCTGAAACAGCCTGCTTTTATTCTTGTTTATTTGTAGCATTTTGAGTAGTGAAACAGCCTCTTATTCAGACTTTATCTGCCTATTGCAGCTATGTCAGATGCTTTATTATAATTTTTAATTAATTATTTTTTCAATGTACTTCTAGTAGTGAAACAGATTCTCCTTTCTAATTAGGTCTAGCAATTAATAACTGAAATTGAACTGATGACAATACAGTTATGCTAAACAAATAACTAAAGCTGAAATCAGAGTTAAGTGTTTCCATAAATTACCACTGACATCAACAGCAGCTTATTCTGAACTTTACAGATAAACTGAGTTAAAAAGACAATAATGAAAATATTTCTCATTTATTTGGCTGCTCCTCATATTAAAAAAAATAAATAAACCCCAGTCCTTCAAACAGCTGACCCTGCCTGACACTGAAGTCAGGAGTTAAGCAATCAACTAACCTTAGAGGATTTTCTTCTGCTTCTTCTTGTCCAAACCACCACTAGTTTATCTGGCTGCCTGTTGAAGATAAGGAAGAAACAGCTTAATTTATAACCAGATCAATATGTAAACAGTTTACATTAAAACTTGCAACACATAATGACACCCTTAGTGGATAACAAGATCTCTTAAAAACAGCTCATCCAAAAATCACTGTCAGCATCAGGAATTAAACAGTAAAAATAAAGTGTATTTATAGGAAAAGCCTGTCCTCCAATCCACACAGTATTGTCAGCATTCTCCTCCTGCTCTCCATGCCTGTGGGCATTTCCCTGGAGCCAGCAGCACACCTGAGCAGAAACTCTGCCATGGGGCAGAGAACAGGATCCACACTCTACAAAGACACCTTGGAAACAATCTGGTACCCAAAATAAATATCAATGCAAACTCTAATTCGAATTTCTATGTAGATTGATTGAAAAGGTACTGCTAAGTAGCAAAGAAGACAGGTAATTTCACTTTTTCCTACACAAAAGGTTAATTTCTCTACTTGAATATCTCAAAGAACAGGAGAATTGAGTCCTGCATTACTCCTCAAAAATTCCTTGGATGACCAGACAGATGAATCAGCACTTCTTCAACTTTTGCTCCTAAGGACAAACGTGTTGAAAATCAGTGTGGCTTTCCCAAAGAATTGTTTGTTTGCTATTTGTAATGAATGCAAATGAAAAATCTCTATAAAGGACACTTTCAGTACAATTTTCTCTTTAAACTTCTTAAGAGTTATTTCTTGGTTAATAGTTACAGCCCTGTAACTTGCTGGTTTTACAGCTGTGCCTGAGTGATTTTTGGCACTGACCTAGCTTCCAGACCATCTCCCCACCACGATACGTCTCATTGCATGACGACCACACTTCCGGTCCCACTTCCAGACCCTTTTCTGGAGACTCTTGACTCCATTCCAGCTTTGTTCTCTGGCTGATGACCCAAATTCCATTATCAAGCCTAACTGCAAATCCATCCACAAAAGATTGTCGATGGAGTTCACATCTCCGCTTAAAAGTACTAAACCTGCAACTCTGCCTGGAAATCTGCTACTCAGACTTTTGAGACCTTGGTGTGAGAATCCTTACATTTCTAAATCCAACAGCAAAATAAATCATATGGGGGCGGAAACAGATGTTACAAAGGAAGAAGTCGAGATAAAATGCATCCAAATCATTATTAAAAGATGCACCCAAAAAACCTCACACAAGCATTCTGGATAAAGGCAGTGTTCCCACTGCTACCCTAGCATTTCATCACAGGGAGACTACCTACCTCATAACTAACTTTTCAAGTGAAACCCCAACTATTTTAACAGTCATTTTAAGCATTGAAGTGCTGGCCACTATGCTACATACTTTCCCACTGAGCTGTTGATCATTTCTGCATGTTACAACAAAACTAATACACCAGCTATGATTTACATTTAAACCCCACAAGACCTAAAGCTCTCCTGAAAAACTGAGTTAAAAGCAGATCCTGCAAAGGAAATGAGGACATGAGTTTTTACTTTGTATTCTGTATTGTACCTACTCTTTTACTATGCCCCTTAACTTCCAGGTTGGGATAAATCAAAAGTGAAACAATTTACTGCATTTTTACTGTAAATTCACTCTCATGGCTCATTTAGGCGACCTAAATCATAGGTTGGCTCTGCTTGTGGTGTCTGAAATTTTGCAACAGGTCATCCTGTTGTACTTCAAAACTCTTTGTTCACTTGGGGGGATGTGTGTAGGGCTCTCATCTGTTGGCACACACAACCGTTCACTTTGATGGGAACCGCATTTGTGCCACCTGGATAAAACAACACAACCAATCCCAACCCATGCCTGCAACACTTTGCAGTTTGGAAGAACTCCCTCTGCCAGGAATACAAAGAAATACACTAAGATGAAAAAGCTAACTAAAGCCTTCACTCAGACTAAGGAGACCATGCCATGCTGATGGGAAAGCAGGAGCAGCATTTGCTCCCCTCAGCTCTCTCAGCAGTATATTTATTTTCTTAAGTACTGAGTGTGTTTTGCTCCTTCAGCTTCAAGTATGAGAGAAATCCACACCCAGAAGTACTTTATCAAAACAAAAAACAAGAAAGGTCATCACAGCACAGAGACAGAAAATTTAGCAAAATAGAACGGAGAAAGAAGGGAAGAAGAGAAAATATCCCAAAGGATGAGTTCCCCCTCTATGTATACCACATGCTTCACTGAAACCAAACAGAAAGCACACCAGTTTTTCTAAGGGATTTTCTTTGGGAAAGTCCCAAGTCCAACAATTTAAAAATACCTTCATAACGCTATTTTACAAGTTTTCTTCCATAATCTGTTCATTGCTCTCCTATGCCAATACATTTTTAGAAGAAAAAGCCTGGTTCATATTTTAATCAGCAAATTTGCATTCAAGGTTATTAGCAATGTCTCAGTACTAGGATATGGCCAATGTGTTCCTCATTTAAAGCATTAGGTAGTATTTCCAACCTCAGACTTCTCCCCTTCTTTAACATCATATACCTCAGCTGTGCATTAGCCAATAATAAAAGCAAATACAATAGTTTCTGAAGAATTAGACTGAAGATCAGTTTTAGTATCCTTTTTAAGTTTCCTTTGTAAACTTGGAGATCGTTCCAAATACAAAATCCACAATGGTGCAAGCTGAACAAATACTAATGGCCAGCTATGAAAAAACAAATTAATTTCCTGTGCTGCACAAACTACATTTCTCATTTCTGTAACCCCCCAGCTTTTAGGCAGTCACTTATTCAGCAGAGCCAGTATGCATAAGGTAAGGAATAACACACTGCTAAACTTAAGACAATGGAGTTGGAGCAGGGGAAAGGAACTGAGTTTTAGCTTAACAGCTACACCTCCACACTAAGCAATTGCTTCAATCTGTGCAATTCAACACCACCGACCTTTCAGTAGGAGTATTCAATACTGTACTGGAATCTACCACGATTACCTTGGGGGTGCTGTGCATTTCCCACCATGTCAGCACTGCCAGCAGCAGCACTTCCCTGGGAGGGGGAGGTGATGGAACCCATGAGCACTGGGACATCAGGCACTGCCACCAGGAAAGGTAGCGACCCAGGGGCTGAAGGATCCAGCTTGGATCTGAGGGATTGCATTTTGTGCAGCTTACCATAAACCTGTACTTGGTATTTATTCATTTTTGTGTGGTTCACAAGAAACTATTCCTGAAGAAAGATGATTTATAGTAGTAAACTTATTTTAAGTGAAACTTAGCTAAGAAGCAGGGAAGATTATGATTTCCAAGATTGTGATTCAGAAAAAGAGCTTCATCACTGCTCTGCATACAGAGCAACTAAAATGACATTTAAAATACAGACTTATAAAACACCCATAATTCAAAACCATGCCTGCTTTTCCTGTCAGATGGAAGCCATGATTCTGGTAGCTTCGATTCTCCCATTGAACGACCGATTTAAAAAATAAAAATACTGGAATCAGACTTTGCCATATCTACAATTATTAATAAAGTAAGAAAAACATTCCACACGCTGGAAAAAAATACGTCAGCTGCTCAAAAAAAAATGTCATCTGATCATCAGCTTATATGCTGCAAATTTTACCAACTGAAAAGGAGGTTGTACAAGATTCAAGGTCTTCTGGAGTTTGGTTTGATCATTCCAGGAAGTATTTGGCACAATATTTTGATTACAGAACTCTCCAAACATCATTTGTGAAAGGAGGACATGAAAGGTATCAGTCTCCTGTTAGCTCTTGTTTTGTAAACCTTTGAGCAGAAGTTGGTAACATTAACCGGGACATATTTCCCCACAAAACTTACCATTCAATAACAAAAAGTTGCAAAAGACTTAGGTTTAGAATCTCTTCTTGGAAAGAATTGCAAATGCACTTAACTTTAATTAGGGCCACTGGAGACAATGGCAAGACTAACAACTAACAACCTTTTGGTGAAAGGAGAGAAAAGAGATAACAGTATTGTTCTGTAAGAAAGTATCATGACATTCAATAACATTCAATAATCTTTAAACACCTGCAATCCAAAAGATACTTTTTTTGTATGTACCCCACACACTACAGCCTGTGTGTTTGTTTTGGCATCAAATTGCCTAAGTGCTGTGTTTTGCCTTGCCCCCCCTTTTTTTTTTTCAGCTGAGCTTATTTTATTCTTACTATGTTTGATTTGACCTATGTTAATTATCGTAGGCTGCTAGACTCCTCTTGTGAAGCAAGTTTCAAAGACTATAATTAATTTATAAGAGAAGTAGTGGTGTTAGCACAGCAGCATGCAGATGCACCTATTGAAGGATAAAAATAATTACTTGAGGACTAACGTCTAAGTACTTCTGATAAGGATATATATTTTTAATAACTTTCTGTCTCCTCTGCATTGTGCATACCGGCATGCCATGAGGTCTGCATTAGGAACCAATCCCCCTGGCCAACCAACACAATGCTTCCTACACAACTGCTGAAATGCTATCAAGGCTCTCTGTATCTTAAGAGTAAGCACGATTGGTTCTATACCACCATTAACTTGGGATGAATGATATTTTTCCTCATTTTGCAGATAATTACTTTGAAAAGCACTGTTTGCAGGACAATCTTCTGCACTGGGACCTACACTATGTTGTGTATTACCATTAGCCAAGGAACTGATTAAGACACAGCTTTTCACAAGCCCTGTACAGTTTCTCGTTCAGAATTTCCTGTTGGTCACAATCACTGAAATTTCACAGCTGCTTACAACTCCAGGAAGTGCAGTCAAGGACTGCCAATGCTTTAAACAAGCCTAGAGACACTGTACGAAGGGTGTCATGCATTGATGCATTTTCCAAATAAGCCCTCCTGCTGTGTGAAGGTGATTGCCCAAGCACTAAGAAGAAAAAACAAAAGCTGTGCAAAAACATCCCTTCAAAATAAATGTAAGATGTTAGGAGATGAAGTTTTGCATTTCAGGCAGGGGTGTGGGGTTTTCTTCCCCACCTCACCTTAACTTTCATGGTGGAAGCTAGACTCCTGTGAACAGACTTCCGAACCATCTCACAGCATTATCATGTCAGGCTATCTGGATCAAAACAGTAATCTCTCAACTCAGTCTATTGTGTAATATGCATAAAGCACCTAAAATAAGGCAAAGCTTGTTCTTCCATCATTGAAACCACCAGCTAGTCTTAGCAAGGCTGGGAAATTTCAAAAGAGAAATCATTAAAGCAGGGAAAGCAAGAGGACACCATAGCCAAGATCCCTCCACTTCTACATCTTCACTTTCTAGCACAGAAAACTCCTCCATTTCTTCCCACCAGAGGTCTCTACAGATTTTTCTTTTTGAGACTAGACAAGCTGTTTAAAGACTAGAATTTTCCCCTGTGAAATGAATTTTAGTTTTTTTAATACATCTGCAGCTAGACAGACTGGCCTCTACTAGACTTGCATCTCAAGATTATGCTTTGCCTTTCAAAAGAAGCTCTAGTCTGGCTGTGCTTGGTTTAAACAAAATAGGGAAAAAGCAAGACCCTATAACCTATTTTACAAGCGCAGTCAGATCTACTGAATCTGCACCACAGCATCTATTTGTAAGGCTGAGAGTGGAATGTGTAGAATGTACTGCTGATTACTTGATTTTCTTAAACCAAACAGAAATGAAGTTTGCAGAATGAGCTGAATTGAACAAAGACCAAGTTCATCCATTATTCAGGACAGGTTACAGGGACAGATTTTACTTCATTTTTCGAGGAGTTATTGTGGCAAAGAATCTTGAGCAAAACAACCCAGACACAACTATCTTGCAAAATCTTTTTGCAACAGAATTTTATATTGAAGAATACACAAACTGACCCCAGTCTTCAGAAATTGTGTTAATTTCCTTTTAGCAGTAACATAATGAAGCCCTGACTAGTCCCTGAGTATTATGTCCCATCCAGCTGCTCTCCATGTGGAAGCTTTGAGTGGTCCAATTTAGCCCTGCTTGTCACAAGGAAGGTTTAAGAGCACAAGAAGGGCCAAGAGCATTTCTCATCTCACTCTCCTATAATAATAGATACTCTCCCTAGGCAGACATTTACACCAGCAATGCTTAGTCCACACATTGACTCTACACAGCCTACCACACCAGAGGTTAGAAACATCACCCAATGCTCTGTAACAAAGATGCCAAAAAAAACAAGAGCTGCTTAAGGAAAGTTTGCTTGTAACACCAACCTCCCCGGTCAGTAAGCACAGGGGGCTCAGGTTGACTGACAGGGAAGAGCACAGGCTAATGGGGCCATTCAGACAAAGCTTGAATGCAGAGTGGAACATGTTGCTTTGCACTGTAAAGTTCACAGGAGGCTACCACGACCCACATCTTTCTCAGATGCCCGATTTTCCTTTTTGTCTTGTCAGAATGTATGTTCATCTACATTTTAACAACATCAAGCCAATGTTTTTTTTAAAAAAGCTTTCAGTTTAAAGCTGGTAGGTTGCTCCTCCTGAGCAGGGTGTAGCAGGAGCAGGGACTACACAAACCTGCTTGCACACAGTCCACTGGGGCCTGACCCACGGTGAACCGGCTGAACTCACTGTTCTGATCCTCTGCCCTGCACAGCTGGGCCTGACAACTGCCACATGAATAAACACAAAATAGTTAGGAAAAAAAAACACTTTTTCACCTCATATATAACAGTACATTTGAAAGCTGGTCTGAGGTAGTCGCCAGACCATCTATCTGCTATGACACCCAAGTGCTGCATGCAGAGCTCTGTGCACACAACCTCCACATCCTGCACTTCCTCAGTGGTCACAAGTGATCAGCGTTACCTGCTCCTCTCCATGTCCACTGTGGTGTAAGACAATAAAACAAATGAGTAACAAAAATTACCAAAAAACAGGTTCAGCAAACTTGAGCGAGGAAGTTTGAATTCAAATTTCATCTCCTGTCCTGACTGACTACACAGGCTTCAGAAAATTTGAAGACAGACACTAAACAGCATTAACCCTCCCTTTGATTTTAGTCATGTTCCATGACCCACCCATACCTCTACTACAGGCCAAAAATAATATCTCTGTGCAACAATGTGTGTGCATTACTGAGGATGCCCTATTTTGTTATTGCTTATTTTGAAGCACTACAAGAATAAATGTTAGATGTATTCTAATGATTAAAAGCACAAAAACCATAAACAAAACTCATTGACAGACAAATGCTGCCTGAAACAGTTTCAGCCCCTCAAAAACAAATGCCCACATCAAACGATAACTTTTTGTACTAAAAAACATGCAAGAAACTTTTTGGCACATCATTGTCAGTTTTAATCAGACTCTATTCCTTTTGCATAATTGATTTTTTTCAAACAGCATTCACACAGAAAGCTTTTCTGGTTTTCACTCTAGAAACAGCAGAGAAAAACTATTTTTCTGCAATTCCTGCAGAACAGAAAAGTGTGTATCTTTCACCAAAGCCACAGTTTCAGGAAACTGAACTATTCACAACAGAAATTTCCTCCATCAATTTGTCTAAAAGATTTAAGAAATTCTGCATGAACAAACCTAAAATAGATTTAAGAAATTCTCCCATGAACAGTTAATGAAGAGGGCGATCTTTGCTGTTCTTAATGCCTGAGCAAGTTTGACCTTCACACACAGATACATAAACAAAGGTTTCTACTTTTGTTCCACAGAAAATTAGGACTTGGATAAAGCAAGCTTCAGAAGCTACAGTGCCTCCATCTTCCTTCTCTCCTTGCAATCCGTGGACACATCCCAAAAAAGATTACAGTTCAGCCAAGCATCTTTTAAAGCTCCCCTCCAAACCAACACCACCAGGGCTTTGTTTGGTTTTATTACTCAAGACCATGTTTTAGATTACACGAAACAATTTCTACCATTTGAAGATGCACAGAAATCGTGAATATGCTAAAAGCTTCTCAAAGGGTAGCATGTGTGGAATGGTACCAGCTTGTAGGGTTTGTCCAGAAGAGAAAGTTCACCACCTCAGATGCCCACATTACAGAACTGAGATGGTTATACAATAGAGAAAAAAAGGCTGATACCTAGAAAAAGCAAACAAATGCTACGACACACAGCAGTCTGCCTCTTTGACACTTGTAAGATCGAAAAACTTGAAGCATACTTGAAGCTACACAGACGTGCAAACTGGAGTTACACTCATAGAAGATTGTAGCCTAACACTAGGTAGCACAACACGAGCATGCAGTAAGCTAAGGAGCAGATCTACAGTATGCTGTGTCCATACCTTAGGAGCAGTGTGGAAGGGCTGGTGTGATACAAACTCATCCTCAGTTTTCCAAATTATGACTTCACTGAACACTAAGTTAATCGTATTTATTCTGAGACATGGGTACTCCTAGCTCATGAACTGTAAGCTTTCCAATTAAAGGTTCCTCATCTGTCAGCAGCTTCCTTTTGCAAATTAATATCCCAAGGAGAAAAAAAAGAGTGTAGGAGAGGAGCTAGTGAAACCATGCCATGCTGTGCTAGCTCCTGTCCCGGGCCAGGAACCAGACTTTGCACATATTGTGAGGTACTGTCAGCCACAGCTGTAACAGACATGGTACCTGGAAGTATGAACTCGCTTTCAAGGAAGAAAGGTGTTGGAAGACCTGATCTTGAACTGCTTTATCTTCTGGATTCTGACATCACCTTGCCCATATGACCAACCATAGGATTATGAATCACCTTTCAGCGAAGTACCCAGTTACTGGGAGGTGCACTCCTCAATAGCTGGGGCACTGGTGGCACCTTTCTGCCACCTTCAGAGGCACAAAACCAGAAAATTTTACCAACTGCAATAGTGCACCAGCTACTGGAAATCTCTGAAGCAGCCACAGCTTCAAAACACCACAGAGAAACACAAGAACCTTGCATTCAAACTTGGGTCCCAAAAATCACAAACTTGCACACCAAGCAAAACAAAAATTCCCAAAGTCTCAATAGACCTCATCCTCTCCAGGCTTAAAGAGACCATCAAAATGTAAAAACTGAAAATATGCCAATGTGATAAATTTTAATTTTCAACATTCAAGCCATGCTTTTTTTTTTTGCATGTTAACGAAAACATTATCTACCAGATTTACAAAATTTTTGCATATGGTTTCCAGGGAACCCGAAACTGCCACAGTCATTTCCCACAAGACGCTCCATTTCATGTTGATGGCCTTTCAAAAGTTGGTTTAAGACTGAGGTATGACCATAAGAAGTGAAATTATTTGATCACTATTTACAGCTAAATAACTGTCCCAAAGACTGCAAAATTTAGAATGACTCCTCCTCTTCCTTCTCAATCAGTTCAATTAAGTTGTGACCCTGCTTTCAAGTTGCCTCCTGAAACAGAAGTCACCACTTCTGATTACAGAAGTCAATCTCAAAGCCAATATCAATTATTTCTATTTATAGGTCAACAGTTCTTCCCCTAGAGTCATACACAAAGACTATAAATTTGTATCACTTTTTCAAAAGTTAAAACTGAGTCTTTTAATTAATGCCCTCAAAGTAACACCCATGGCTTATCCAGCAGCAAAGTATTGGCTAAGAAAAAAAACGTATGTTGACTCATGAACATTCAAGAGAACAAGCAAAACCTCCTGGCAACATTGAGGGCTTGATATGGTGAACAAAATGGAAAAGCAAAGAAAAAATTCCTAACTGAAAGACTTCTATTTCTATATTGAAACATTTTTTTAAAAGATCTTATCCCTTTTAAAAACCAGAAAGTATTTTGAAAGTAGGAAATTTCATAATTTGCAGACACAACTGATGAAATATTTCTATTCTAAGGTCAAAAAATGCCCTAAGAACACCAACAACTAAGGACCTAGATAGATTCTGCCAATAACTGCTGCTTGTAAGATGCCCAGCAGCAATCTGTACTAGGTTGTAACTAATTATTTCAAGATCAGCAAAGCTAGAAACATTTTTTATGTTAGCTTTTAATTTCAATATTTAATATAACTGTTTTAAAGCATGAGTTTCAATTTAAAAATGCAGACAGAGTGCCTACAGTGCAGCTGAATTCGTGCTGGTGTTGAAAATACACAACGAAACCACATCTTTCAGCCAGCCCTTCTTCTGTTTGTGGTTTTTATTTTTTTTTAATCATCTTCCTACATGATGTTTTTCTGTTACAATTTATCTAGCTTTCACCTAAGTCAGACACTCCCACAAACACAGAGCTAGGGCTGCTCCTCGCCTCCACCTCCCTACATAAACTCAGAGTAGCCATGCTTCCCATTTTTTCCAGCACACCGAGCTGTACCTCCTCTCCCTTGAAAAGCTTACAGCTGGTTACCAGCAGTCAACAGGACACTCCTCAAGGTCCTTTATACACCCAGAATTGTAGAGATATAAACTGTTCAAAATGAACAGTGGCCTTTCCTTGCTTGCATTTCCCATGAAGACATAGAGACACAAGTATCAATGTAGAGATACAAGTATCAACACTCCCTGTGGAGAGACATAGATACAAGTATCAACCCTCTCAAAGCACTCAGTTAGGGCCTTTTGCTACTCATCACACAACAAGTTTGTAACTGGAGAATAAACCTGCTCGCTACAGTGGTTACTATGTTGCCTTCTCCTTTTTTTCTGTGCTGACATGGTTGGTATTTTGTATCAGCTTAAAACAGATAGAACCCATACCCTTTCCATGCTATAGTGAAATACCTGATGGGGTTTTAGCCGGATGGCTACCTCAGCTGAAGGATCTTACCATGGAGTAGCTGTAAAAAGCAACATCTTCAGCCACCAAAGAGATACCTGAATGCTGTCTGTATTTTTTATTAAGTGGATTTGATGTCTGGCTGGCTGGATTCCAGGCTTGTACCACTCAATGAGGCAAAGGGATCAAGAGACACAGCCCCTCTATCCCACAGAGCACACAGCTTAAAAGATTAACTATTTTTGTCTAACCCTAGATTTCACTTTTACTATAATTCAAAAATTTTTTATCTGTAAACACAAATGTGTCTGGTGTGTAAAGCTGTTCTCCTTGGAAGCAAAAAGGTGAATAAAAAGGAAGACTGGGTTGGTTCCTGGAGCAAAATACACTCTTAATCCTGTAAAGTGCCAAGAACCATCCACTGAAAGCAAAAGACAAAGCCCCTCAAACTTACTGCAACCCCTTGCGCCAAGTGAAGAACACTGTCCTTACAGTGAAAGGCATAACCTCCTAACAAATTAATTGCTGCAGAACCTGGTATTAAATGAGGATAAACAGTAGGAAAAACTTGTATTTCAAGCATTTAGAAAAGTATTACAGTAAATAAAATTATGATAAGTGTCATAAATTATTCCATTCCAAATTGGAATTTTAATACATTTGCCTAGTTAAGGTCAAAGAAGTCAAATTAATACAATCTACTCTGTAAACTAACTATCAAGGGAATGGGAATCAATTTTAGCTGTGCAGAGTTCATACAGAGCACTGAGGGGTGAAAACCAGTTATGTGCAGAGTCAGCAACACAGACAATAGAGATGCGTGGGCATACAAACTCCTTGGATTCTGAAAAATAAGATTTTTCACATATTTCAGCATATTTGATACAAAATGCACTTTTCATCTTTAAAACAAACAAGGCGTAAAAGTTGAGGCCTGCAAAATTTTTACATATTTGCTTCTGGAGCATTCAGATGGAACATCAGCATTGGCAGGGCCAGCACTGAACACACGTATGGATGATTCCACTCCCGCAGAACAAGAGCTCCAAAACCATGGGCAGGCCCATGGTGGAATGTGCAGGAAAATTAAGATCACCAGGCTACCAGTGACAAGCAAATCTCTTGAATTGAGAGCATTCAGCAAGGCTTTATTTATGCACTTCATGCTTTAAGTCAGCTCTCCTTAACATTTCCACTTTCTGAGCATAGACAAGACAGAACACTTATCTCAGCTCGATCTGTTAATTCAACCTTGTCTCTCTGGCTTTGACAGATGAGCACTGGCACAGTGAGCTCTTGCTGTTTCACACATTACCCCATGCAGTACGAATGCCTTCTCAACTGCTTTTCTTCCCCAAAGCTGTCCACCAGAGGAAGTGCAGCTCCTGTTCTCAGCACTGCAGCTCTCAGTTGAACCTGACCTGGACAAAGGCAGACAGGAAACCTGGCAGGCTAAAGCCTTTAGGCCCTTTCATTTCAGGCAAGTCAGGAGTCTTACCCTCACTGCTCCTG
>NW_008663331.1:95461-112629 GCF_000695815.1 Acanthisitta chloris
ATATACAGGGTTTGTGTTTGTTTATTCTGCAGACAGACAAGCAATATAGGACCAAATGAGGTGTATGTTTCAATGCAGTTAATGTGCAAAGATGTTTTGGGCCATTGAAACCCTCAACCTTCAAAGCCAATGAAAACAAGTGTTTTGGGAAAATTAGGAAGTCCAAGTGTAAACCACAGCCAGATATTTGGCTTTTGTAACATCACCTCACATCACTGAAACAATGCAAAGAAACCTTTAAGTTCCCCAAAATAGGTAGGGCAGGATGCCTTGTGTCAGCTGAGTATGTCAGAACCTGATGTGTTTCCACTCATGCACAGTAGCACAACAGCTCCTACAAGCACTCTGCCTCTGCCATGTCCAGGCTCTGAGCTGCCAGACCCTTCTGGAAAGACATGCAGAGAACCTCAAGTGTCTGAGGCATGGCTGATGCACATGGCCCATTCCCAGCAGCACATGCAGGCACATGCCACCAGCTTTCCCTGAGGCAAGCACACCAACGTGTGCAGGCCAACAGACCTCTGCCTGCCCATGAGGCACACCACTCAGCAAGGGAAGGACAGAAGGTGGCAGAGCAGAAATTGAGGCCATGAGGGACAAGGCATAGACAAGCTCTTGCATTTGATACTTCCCACTTTACCTCACATAAATGAACTTCAGCATCCGAACAACCCCAGGATTTGAATACGGATGCAGGCGCCCTCTTTTCAATTATGCTCTCCTTTACCCCTCTTACCTCTTCTAAAACACAGATATGGATCACATGTACCCTGGGACCTTACAGCTACAACACTCAAAGGGGGGGAAAAAGGTTCAAACACTCAAAGAGAAAAAAAAAAAAAATCTGTGAAGATGCCATGTGGCCAGCTTCATCACATTACTAACAGCACCAGATATAGAAGAAGTATCTACATTTTTCTTTTGGCTTTGAAGCCTTTGATTTCTGTACAATCCTGGCCTTCAAGCAGCAGCCGTGAACCAGAGTGGCAATTCTGGTTTGCTTCTCCCAAGAGAGTCAGAGTCAAGAGCATAGTCTGTCTCTGACCAAACTCAGAGCAGTTCTGGCAGTCTAGCCTCATAAATATTTCAAATGTCTCATGTGCTATCTCTTCCTACACTGTAAGTCACAGGACAGATATGCTAAAACAGCAAACAAGTAAAATAATAGCAACAAACAGACTGCATAGATTTCTTGGTATATTTTTTTAAGGGTGGGAAATAAAATGGCACTCCTCACCCCATATTCACATTCTCTCTTCCACAAGCATTAGATTTCACGACTGATTTTGTGGGTGTGATATGAAAAAAAAGCTATTATGCAAAGTCCAAGCAAAAACTAAATTAGAGAATAAATTCTACAGCAATATAGAGGGAGGGGTAAATATAAAAATCAGCAATTCCAATCCAGACAGTGCATGTATATATTGAAGTCAACAAGCTTAAGCAGAATATTCCAATACTTCTGATTACATCACAGTAATGATAAGGCTACATCCTGCTGTGCAGCCACAGCTTTGTTGTGAGTTGTAACCATGCTCTATCCTATCAGCTTTATTCCCAAAAGGTCTTCGGAGCTTAATGAGTTCTCTTCCTTCATTTAGTGATACAGTTTCATCATAAATATCTCTTTTAAAATACTTCAGTTTGAACTTCAGACAGACTGTAACAACCATTTGCAAGTGAGTCCAACATAAACAAGTGGGTACCCCGAACTTTTCACACCACAGTAATCAACGTGTAGGCTTTCAAGTGCAATTACATGCTTCAGGCATTCATCACCTCAGCTGAAGAGAAACTTTGTTCTTATGGCCATTTACTTATATTGCCTCCACTGAATAAAATATTTGAGAAACATCAATCCTGAAAGGATGTACTTAGAGCCTAGCACAAATTACTTCCTTCCGATGAACCTGACATTTATCCATTACACATACTCATCGCTCAAAGGAAAACAAACAGAAAACAAACAAAAACCCCTCTCCACAACAAATCCTTGCCTAAGCTCCTGCATCAGTAACTGCAGATCAATGACCATGCAGTCACGGCCCCTCCAGAATTACCTGCCCTATTTTCTTCATGTACTCTGCTTCACTGGTCCTGCTCTACCTCAATGCTGTGTTCTGCAACGGTTTCTACTCTGACCCTGTATGACCAAACACACTTGTAAATAACCTCATTAACATGATTCATATCGGAAAAAAAAAAAAGGGAGGGAGCACTTTTCTAAGTTTGTAAAGCATAACATGCAAATTCTTCCCCAGCTATGCAGTATCTTGCTATCATCAATCTGCACTTATACAACTTGTACAATTCCTATCAATACTGAAAAGGTTTTTTACACCTTCTGCACAATTTCTCTGCATTTCAGTTTCAGAGACATAAAATGGGGATCATTTTTCTCTATCACACAGCAGTCTTCTAGGACTGTATTAATAATGGAGCCATGCGACTGAAGAAATTTTGCACAGAGAAATTTGTTAGCACTTTATTTATTTTTTTTTTATTTCTGCACAGCAAAGTGTCATTTTGTAGTTTTATGCCAGTACTGCTGAACAGAGAGCTGCTACCATCTGGCATTTAACAGGACATATCAATCCTGCTTAAAAGTAATCATGGATGTAAAATGTAGGAAAGCTGATGGTAGATGATTTGTACACACAAATTAGGAAGTGATAGAAAAAATTATTTGTCTGCACAGTTACAAGGGAAGTTGAAAGGAAGCCTAGTGCAGAACAAGGATTTTCTGACTTTCATTATTTGTACCACTAGACCACACTCTCTAGCAGAGTGAGAAGCTAAGACTATTTCGCCCTTCAAGGCAAAAATACCTACACAGAAAAAACTGCACAGAATGTATCAAGTCTGCTTTGAACAAAGGAAGGTGTTAAACTAACTGACACAAAATTATTTATATAAGGAACAAAAATAACTTACTACCACTTTTAGTGACTGAAAACCTGCTGTACAGCTTTGCAAGTTCTTCTAGTTTCACTATTCTCAAAAAAATACAGTTTCTGGCTACATCTGGGGAGAGAGAGAGAGAGAGAGAGAGAGAGAGAGAGCGCGAGCGAGAGAGAACACTGTGTGCAGTTTCTTTGCTGTGACTGGGAGCTTGAGGTGGGAATAGAAAACAATTAAGCTCCCACAGCATACATATACAAAACCAACTTCCCAGATTCAAATAGAGAGAGAAATCATGATTTGATACAGTAATTGTCTCAAAAAGCCTAAATTGTAAATAAGTACTTATCCTCCTATAACTGCATACGGATGCACCAAATGGTAAGAGCATACAAATACTATCTGTGTGTATGCTGCATTATTCCTCCCCTTTTCACATCAGCCACCTGGAAACTGGCACGTGACACTGATATGGAGAAAACATAACGTCATGGCAATATAAGATGCATCAGGACATCAATTTAAACTGAGTAAAACTGCACTGAGGAAGGCGAGACACATACTGCAGTTTTATTTACAAAGCTAAGTCTTGCTTCGAATACAAATTGTTATGAAAGAACACTCAAATTTTTATATATAGTCTCAATAGCCAGACTTTTTCTACCCGTTCCTTAGAAGTAGAAACATTTAAATAACACAGTTTGCTTTCATTCAGCACAAATCCCTGTAACACTTTAAATTTGTGTTTCTTCTTTCGCTATATGATTACTACTATCACACTCACTCAAAAGAGGTGAAATCCACATTAGAACTCCCCAACAGAAGGTGTAACCTCTCTTTTAACATAGCTTCTGAAAGAACTGGGATTATTATGAATTATGAAAGTGAAGCATTTGGCAAAGACTTATTTCTATTTTATTTCCATCGCCGTTGGCTGAGCAGACAGTACCAAAGTCACACCCATCCTGTACTGTTTCGAGTTCACACTTGGAGATGCAAATAATGATGGATTACCACTCCCTCAACAACAGCAGGGCCACAACACTTGATAATCAAGGCCTGCTCAGAACAGCTTTTGTGACGAGACTCCTTCAGTTAGGGAAGCTACTCTGAACTGCAACGCTCTGGTACAATCAAATATAAATGTGCTCTATTTTGCTACAGAAGTGCCTAAACTGGCTGTGCAGCTCTTTCTATGAAAACGTCTTTAATATATTTCTACATGGTCACCTTCTGCCTGTAAGGGAAAAGTAGCTGCAGTGTGACATGGATTGCAAAGGCACAGAAAACAGTGGAGCTGCTGCATATAGATGAGGTCCAAGTACACATATGTGCATATTGCTTCTTCAGCAGAATCAAGTCTGAAAGCACAATGTGACACAGTAAGTTCCCATTTTAAAGTGGTCACACTTTTTCACAAGAATTTTACATGGCCTGGGTCAGCAAACATCTGTCTGAATAAAACCCAAAAATCTGATTACAGCTGATTATGAGAAGTGCATTCAATAGAAGAATAAAGGCCTGGGGGTTATTACTATGTTGAGCATTTCAGTAACATAAATTACTTCACTATTTCAAGGTTACTTAATTTACCAGTGAGATTGCTTAAGGTTGTATGGAAAGTGAGATTTCTGGTCCTGTTCAGCCCTCATGCAGCACAGCACACCTGGGGGTCTCCCCGAGCAACCAAGGGTAGAGAAGATTTGTCCCTCACTAATGACAGACACTCCTTCTGATATTCAGCATCAACATTCCAGGCTTTCCTTCCTCTTAAGATGGTTCAACAACATACATTGAGTTTATACATACACACTGCACATGTATTTGTGCATTATTATGTACAGGTGACACTTCTCTGTCATGTGTTACCAGCTTCCAGCAACATCTCCCCACCTTAACTTCTTTGCTGTGAGATATGTTCAGTGTGAGAAGTTAAGACCCCAGCAATAAGGCCCATGCTAAAGGGATGATGTTGGTAGAAACACAAGAAGGCTTCATGGCTGTTGTCTGAAATGATTATTGTTGCTTCACACACTGGTTGCTCATATTTGGGTCACTGTTTTGGTATGTCCAAACCCAGCAGGATCTGCCTTGTATACCCTGTACAGACAGACCAGAAGACATTCAAACAGGGAGAAAATCCTCACATTCTGCTCCTCACTCCCCCTAATTCCCCATCAGCTCAGCTCACCTCAGTGTCCATCCTGCCCATCTCTGAGCAATGCTGAAACAAGATAAGCAAATATTCCACGAAAAAGCTGCAAGGTGAACCATTTAAAAGGTTTCCTAGGGCAAAGCAGAAACTAACCCTGTAGGAGAAGGCCTACCCACCCATAGCACAGCACAGGAGAAAGAGGAGAGCAGAACACTGTGAGGCTAACAAGGCAGCAGGTTTCTGTTTGTCTAGGTCTTAATGGAGTTTTGTCAAGCATAAGAGATAGCGACACTTTTCACAATGAGGTGACCACAAACAAATTAGGATAAATTGCAGTCTTCCTATACTCAAGAGTAGCTCAAAATTGTTTGTTTTTTTTTAATTAGTTTGTTAACTTTATCATTAATTGCAAATCAAGTAAGCATCCTCCTGTTAACAGCTGTTGCTAAAAGAAGTGAGATTATTTCTCCCCCCACAGCACATGCTCTAGTTCCCTAAGAACAAGTTTGTCTGAAATAAAATTTACTGAATTCAGCATTTTTTTTCCAGGTTGAAGCAGACTTTGTGCGCTGTAAATGCTTTATGAGGGTCCACTCCAGATAACAAGACTGAATCTATAGGCAAAAAATTTACATATCTGTTTCCCAGTACAGTAATAGGAAAGGAGACAAGGGACTGCACTGTCATCTGCAGTGGTACAACATTACCCATGCTACCAGCAGCGGTAAGGTGGTAAGGTGAACACCAAGCCCCAGGCCCAGGTTGTTTTTACTGCCATTTTCCTTTGTAATACAGCTTCTGCCATGGAAGCTAGAGCAGGAGGTGGCTACAGTAACAGATGGGGAGCAGCAAAACACAGAAATGTATCTAGCAGCTTCTTGCTCCAAAAATAGACTCGCACTAATGGCCATGTGGAAGCACAAACTGCCACAAACCCATAGTTCCAGGCAGAAGGAAAGAGGTTGGGCTGCCAGCAGCTTTTGTCCTTGCAGATTCTCCAGTGTCTAATAAAGGGTAAAGTTATTGGCTTTTTACCTGCAGCCGTGGGGTCTGACCAAGACTCCCCTCTTCCATCCAGAGGCCCTTTATAACAAAACCCATGGAAATAACAACTGGAGGTTTTCACCCCCATAAACTTAGCTTGAAATTGTCTGCTGAAACTTTCCGATGCAATGCTGAATTTGCTGGCCAGACAGAAAATTCAGGCATGTTTTAACATCGCAAAGTAACTTTTCCCCTATGAAGCAAAGCTAGAAGCAAGGGGGAGGCCCAAGGTTCCAAAACAACACCAGAGCAGGCTAGCTTGTCATAACCACTGACAGGACTGACCCATCAGCCACAACAGTGTTGTGTGCCCAGAGGAAAGGGCTGTCCTAGCTCTCTAGAAAAGTGGCAGCAGTGTTGGTGTGGAGGTGTGGAGGCTTTGACAGGGCAGCGTGGCACAGTGAGCTGCCACAGCTTGACAGGTAGCAGATGATATGTCGGGGCAGTCCCCTCGCCCTGTGCTTTGCAAAGCTCTCTGAATGACCATATTCCAGCACTCTCCTGTGTGTAGCTGCTAGCTTTCAGCTGGCACAGCATTTACCCCAGAAAAGAGGGAAAGGAAGTGTGGGGGCAGGGAAGAAGAGTTCCCCTTTTTATTTTACCCCCAGTTGACCGGACAGTCTTACAGCCACGGACTAAAGGAGGCATCATGTCTCTAGCACTAGATATTTACAACTCTAGCATATGGGTGATCAGTCACTTTTTCAATCCTCTGTCAAAAAAAATCCCTGAACTACATCAATAACAATGAGAATTTAGGGTGGTAAGATTACTCTTGGCGATCTTTCAGAACAAAATTTAAAAAAAAAAAAAAAAATCAAATCCCATTTATTATAAGGAGAAAAGGAATCTATAGGAAAGAAAATATTTCCTTTACTGTTTTAAGATTGCCTGTGTCAAAGTGTCCTGAAAGGGCATTTAGATATTGGAGTTCAGAGCAGCCATTTAAAGGGAGCAATGTAAACAATTTTAGCAAGAAAATAAAGAAAAAAATTTTAAAACCCAAACAAACAAAACAAAAATTAAAGCAAAGCTTACAACCCATAATTCCCTTTTCTACATACACAAATCCACAATAGAGGGGTGAAAACACCATTGTGTTTCAAGTGTTAATAGCGAACAAAAGCCATCCCAAATATGCCTCAAACTCAAGTTACACTGTGAAAAATTCTTTTGCTTTTTGTGGTATGAGAGGAAGTGGTGAAAAATGACTCAGGACTTTCCAATTCTTAAAATTTTCTTACATGTCAAAGATAAAGGACTTTAAGGGGAATTCACTCACTCAGCTTATGAGACACTTATTCCAAGTACTCTATCCAGTTAAGACCTGCTCTTGAAGAGAAAAGGGAGTTCAAAAATCTTGTTCTTTTGAAATTTTTCACAGCTTTATACATCTATTGCTTAAGTTATCTATAAGAAGAGGCAAACCACTAAATCAGTTTTCCAAGAGATGGCAGGTACAACAGAAAAACAGCCAAAGAGACTTGCCCACCGGCCAGCATGGCCAGAGCTGTGACTCCAGAGCTATAATCCTATCAGGTGTCACCAGGAGCTGTCAAGGGTTAAGTCTTCTGCTAATAAACCACAGAGAAATCAGCAACAGGTTGGTTTTGAAATGTACAGACCTGAGTTATATCTTTGCTGGAAAAGAGAACTTTTGACAGCTCTTTTCTGTTCTTCGAAATATCTTCCTATGTACTGACATAAACAAAGGGATTCAGAGTTTACTTAACAAGCAGTCACTGATAGTCAAGGAAGTCCACAGTACATGCCAAGAGGCAGCGTACAATGTGCTGCCAACTATATTCAATGACCCAGTTTCTCCAATTAGTTCACTTAATATAGCTTTGGGTATTGATATTTCGATACTGGCTATGCAAATACTCTTCCCAAGCACAGCTGGGAGGGGAAAGTCAGTTTATGACACAGGCATCACTGGATTAGTCTTAGCCCTAAAAAAAGTTCAAGACAGCAATCATCTTAGTGCATCAGGCAGCAACATACTCAGTGGAAAGCCCAGAGCTGACTTAGGGAATGTCTTTTGTCTGCCCAGCCTATGAGAAAGGTGATGGGGCTTGTCCCAACAGGTGGAGATGAATATGTGCTCCTAGCAAAGCTGCACACCCATCAAAAGACATCTCCCACCACAACAGCCAATGCCACCCAGCTGGCAGCACCAGACAACTCCGACCCATCAAATGGCAGCAAAGAAGCAAACATTACTTCTTGAGTAAACAACATTATATTACTTCTTGGGCAGTGAACATGAAGGGTGACTGGCCATTACAGGTGCTTGCAGAGATGGCACAAAGGAATACGGGAGTTAAAACTGATGTGATATGAGAGAGTATTAAAATACACAGGAATGCTTTAATTCAGTTATCCTTGGAACTAGAAACTATTTTGCCCTTGTGATGTTTGGTCAGCAAAGTCATTTTTTGAAACAGATCATTAGAAAAGAAAGGTCAGATCTGCCAGTGTGCTGTTAGGCTGATACAGCAGCTCACCCAAAACAAAGCCTACAGAATGATTGCAGGAGACTGAGCGTGCACATGAAATAAAACCCGAAACCAGTTTGTGCTAAAATAAATACACAGCGCTACAGAGATTGCAGTTCAGCAGCTGCAGACAGTTAAGCAGCTGCAGAGCCTGCCCATAGCTTTGGAGTAATCCTCCAGAAAGTCTCCTTAAATAATAATAAAACAGAAACAAAAAGAACCCCCAGTAATGACTCTCCACAACAACAAGAAGATCAACAGGCAAACAAGATTTACCTCTGTGTTGCTCATCTTTACCCGTTTGCAGGCAGCTAGAAACTATAGCTCAGAAGGGCATGAACTTCTGATTCATCTCAGAAGCTTGTGCATTTGGAAGCCCTACAGTGACAGCACAGGGCACTGACTCAGGATCTGGGTGATTTAGCTGAAGCACTTTAAGATGCTCTTGCCTGCAGCTGTGGCTCATCTCTCCACTCTGGCAGAGATTTTCCTCCCCGCTGCATCAGGGCAGCATAAGGGAGGTGAGCAACTCCTCAGCTGCTGCAGCTTACACTCGCCTTACAAATCAGAACTGAAGTTGATGGCAGTTAATACTAACACACCACACAGCCTTACTGCCACCTTAACTCTGCGTCAGGGCAGGAGATGACTACTACTTAGGGACAGTGACATCTCGCTCAACACTTGAATCCAGAAAACCTCATGAGTCAGAGCATTAGACAACAGCAATGTTAGTTATGGTTCTGCTAATTTTAGCTCATGCTTAACCCACAGTTCTCAAGTCCCTGCAATGCCTTTCCAGGTGGCAAAAGCCACAGCTACCCTATACCTCAACGGCCAAAACATACAGCTACCCAGCTGAGAGACTCTGATGCACTTACGGAAACTGTATTCTGCAGAAATACATTTTTCAAGTAACGACAAGAGGAAGAAAACAAGGATGGCTTTATTTAACCTATTGCTCTGCGCATATCTTAAAATAAGGAACAAAAGTTCAGCTGCATAGTTCCTGTGTTTCAGAGTCTGCTCCAGGACACACAAGACAGACTTTGTGCAGAGGGTAGCTCCGAAGTGTCCCACAAGGTAGCAAACAGCCTGCCAGGGCCAGCTTCTACCCCAAGGAATGAAAGGAGAGAGAGGGAGCAAGGGAAACAAACACGCACTTCACACACTCTCCTCAGAGTAAACTGGGAAAGCTTTTAGAAGTAAATAAACACCTCCAACCCCCATATTCTCAGAAAGCCACCCAAGCAGAATGCTTTTACTACCGTAACTGAAGGGTTTGTTTTATAAGAAGAGTTTCCTCAGATTTAGTCAACCTTACCAGCCTCCTCCTCCTCTCCTTATTCACACTGAACTGTGAAAGGGACTTCAGCTCTCTCCAACCAATTAAAAACTAATTGAAGCAACAGACTGGCACTATACAGCCTGAACAGTCTAAGAGACTGAAGACTCAGCTCAGATGAGGCCTACACAGTGTCATAACATTTCATTTTATTTAACATCATAGCACAAAGAGCTGACAAGAGTATTCACAAAGATCCAATCCTAAAAAAAAAAAAAAAAAATTCTTTATCCCAATTCAGGTCCACTGGGCTCGAATGAACAGCACACGTACTTTACTGCATGCATATACCACAGAGCCTGCAGGAACAGAGCAAAGTTGTATTTGTTCAAAAACCTCTGTGAGGAAGTTAAGCACACACAGTTTCTCTCTCAAAAATACAGCTGTATTAGAACACAAGTTAGGGTATTTGATTCATTAAAGGAGACATCCTCACCCCTTTAACTGACCATTAAGATGAATTTGTCTACATTTGGATATAATCTAACATTTTCTGCTTTACATCTGCTTTTTATTACTGTAAACAATGTCAAGGAATTGCTGAAAAGAATTCCGTCTCTCAGAGACATAAAATTCAGAACAAGTATTTATGCCAAACCCATATCTTTCTACCTTTGTGCCTGCTTCTACCAATGCAGTCTTTTAGGAACTGGACACAGTTACAAATACTCTTAAAAGGTTGTTGCAAATAGAAAATGGGTATTAGTATGCAGCACTGATGACCTAAAAAGTCAGCAGCAAGAAAGATTTGACATACACCCACACCTCTCCTATTGAAATCTCTTTGCTGCCAATATGCAACCAACAACTTTGACAAGAAATTCCTAACTTGTGGTCCATGGAACAGATCTGAGGCTGTAAAGAGGGCTAAGAGGTGAGCTTAGTACAGGAGGGAAGGAAAGCTGCTGGCATTAAGGAGTCAGGACAAGCTCCTGAGAGAAGTCAGGCAGATAGTCCAAAGGAGCAAATCTACGTTTCTGCAATCAAGGATTTTCTTTTGGATACAAGAAGAGAAATGCAAGGTGGCAGAGGAGAACTGCTTTTGTGTGTGGACTGGAAGTGTATTTTAATTGACAGCTGAAAGAAAGGGATAAGACAGCTGTAAGGCGACTGATGGCGATTACTTGGAAATAGTAAGTTTGACACACAATTTAAGCCCTCAAAAAGTCCTCAATCAAAACTGGAAATGAATGGAGAAGTGTATTTGCAGAAGGGGATTATCTAGTTTGGAATCAAAGCTCTCAATGAAAAGCATAAGGACAGAGCATAATTTCATTGAGAAGGTGAAAAGCTAAAACACAGGAAAAACTGCATAAGTGCTTCCCTTACACAAGCTGTGCTTGTTACAGCACACTTACATGACTAACAGCCAAACCCAATCAAAAACTCCACAAAGCAAGTCTATGACAAAAAACCTGAAGTTCACAGCAAAACTAATGCAAAGAAATTGGCCTGTAACTGTATCTCTGTCACAAGTTTCAGTGTGATGATCCTTAACATTTAAAAGCACTCAGGTACTCGCAAAATCCCTCTACCAACCATGCAAAGCAAGGAAATTTAATTGAGCAATGTGACAGGCTGACCCTGTACCAACAATCCCCCAAGGATTTCTACAGCAACCAGTTAACTCCAGTTCTCTCAGTGGCCTTCAGCACTGACAAGTTTGCTGGAAAGCAGCAACCAGAAGGCAAGCAGATCAGTGTGAACCGTGGAATCTCGAAAAGCTCATTTCCCTCCCATGCACAAAGCATGCCAAATCCTAAGATTCCTGCAGCATCCAGTTATGAAACTACAACAGAAGAGAAAAACAGATGGCTAAAGCCTTTTGGAAAAAAAGATTAAGCCTTACTTCATTTCCAAAAGAGAAAGATGCATATTTGAAAATAGAGAACCTACTTCAGGCCATACCTAATTGATATAAAAATAGGCAACTTGCCTCATGGACATGGAAGCCTGTACTCAGTTAAGGCTTCTAAACATAAGAAAAGTTAAACCCTTTTTACAACATCATGGCTCGCTGTACTTTTAAGCAGGATTTAAAAGCAAAGCAGTTCATGTAGGAGATGACAGACATTACAAACATTGAAAAAAATTAACATACTTCTTTATCTCTAAATCAACTCTTGAATGCAAATCCTGTAGAAAAGCCTCTATGTTTACACTTTTCCAGCCTTTTTAAGCAGTTAGCACCTACGTTCAGGTGAGCACATTTCTTGCTCATAAATACACCTAATGAGCAATAACACATTGGGAACTTGGCAACCTGAACTCTATGAGTTAAGCGACTTTCTATGGAAACCAGTCAATTTTACATTTGAAACCTCTACTGAGTCCTTGACTTGTGAGATACCACACAACAATAAGGAAACATAAAAACCACCCTAGAGAGCTCACGTGTTCAGCATTACGTGTTTCAGCAGCTCTATAAAACAGCTATCAGAGCTTCAGGTCTGAGTACTGGAACTGATCTCTGGTCCAAAGGCTAATTTTCCTCCTGCAAGGCTCCTCTGCTGAGCCTGTATCTCAGACAAGCCTTGACTCAACTGCCTGAACAGAGGCCTCCAGCAGCTGGGAAACCCCAGGGTACACAAGAGATGCATACCAGCCTGGTAGGCTTGACACACGACCAACAGGAGACCTGAGCTTCTCCAAACTGGCACCTGGGACTGGCATTAAACCCAAAGGCATCTCAAGCAGCACCTGACACTAATGTTCAGGCAACTGAACTGGGTCCCCTGCACAAGCGACGCCCAGCACACTCCTATTCCACACAGCAACAGTCTGCTCTAACAGTACAGGGCAATAAATACAACTCTTTTTGTTTGTAGAAGCCTAAATAAAATGCATGAGACAGATTTCTGGTTTTATTCAATGGGAATGTACTGAGGATAAGCACTAAATTAATTCTCCATTATAACACATAGTCCTTTCAGGCCGGGACTGCAGATCACTGGCAATGCCAGGTGGAAAATCCTGAGCTGCCCCAGCTTGTTCCAGGAGTCACTAATCCATGTTAAAGACCAAGACTACATTTATTTATTTATTTATTTTTTTATAATGAAAGGTTCTAAGTAAACCAACTGTTCAATTTTTCAAAGATACTGAGCAGCCACAATAATTAGGTCTGGGTCAGTGGGAGCTGCCAGAATGCCACAAAAGTGACTCAGACCTGTTAATTATCTGAAAAATAAGAAACAGTGACACAACATTCCATCACAACCTGTCTCCCCCAAACACACCACCAATGAAAAGCCATCATTGAGAGTGGCTGGCTATAATCATTAGTAAGGACAAGAATCAGAAATTATAGAGAGGCAGAAAAAGCAAGGAAAAGAGGTTTCAGCCTATGCTGGACAAATGCTGCTGTACCTAGAGATAATCCTTTTAAAGACTGAAGCAGCAACACCAGAGTGGTAGCAACTTCCCACACTGCAAGGATAACTCCAGAAAAAAAGGGCAGGAGCTATTTAAAACCCTGCATTAAAATGAAAAAACCCTCAAGTCAATACAAGTACAGAGGAGACAAAGCCAACCAGAAATATACCAAACGTTGCGAACTACACACAATCAGTACAAAAGTCGTGTTCTGAAGAGTCAGGCATATGTAACCTAACAGAAGACAGCAGCTCACAAAGAGGCACACAACCTGGTTTGGTCATGCACAATCCTTGCTCACAGACATCTCAGTTCGAGTGTGTTTATGACTGCATTGTCATTTATTTTAAAATATGAATGGAGCATTCTTCTCCCCCAGAAACACTGCATTGTTAAAATGCCAGTACATTAAAATAACTGACTGCTTACTACATTTCGATCAAACAAACAACAGACTACAGCATTGACAATATACATTGAGTGCTTTCAGCAAGAACAGCACGCAGAGTTTGGTTCATGTCTTTTGTTCTCACGTGGGCCAAAATCAGCAACAAGACTCAGAAATAGCTAAAGCAGTGATCCTGTCAGCCTGTACAAAAACTGTACCTTCTCCAAAGTTAAGACTTACTTGAAGGCTCTCAAATATACAAATATTTACCCCTACATTTCATACAGAAATTTGACTTATGGCAGAAACATTTTAACATTTTTAAGGTTCTCCAAGCAAGAGGAAGCAGAATCAAAAGGCCAACAATCAGAGGACTGTGTGAGCGATGTTTTTGCTCTTGACACTTTTCCTAGAATTCATCCACATTTCACCACCATACTGTTGCTTTGTCACAACCAACACAAGCACAGATCTTGCTTGTATTTAAATTCAATAGCATAAAATGAAGGTTCAGAAAGATGACCTATTTTTAAAAACTAGCTGCATATCTGAGCTGTTTCACTACTACACATGCAGACATTTTGCTAGGTGGGCACTCTTGTTTATAATTAATCAATAAGCTAATTGTTTCTAAAATAGTAATATTCTTCATAAGAGAACTTGTGCAGAACTCTTTCTTAAATCAAGCAGAAGTTAGCTGCAAACCCAACGTGAGCATTCCCCCCACAGGATTCATACTTAAGTGCTGAAGCATTCTGCAAATTCTCAAGCAATGAGTGAATCAAAGTGAAAATGAAGGCCAAAACAGGCTAGTTAATGCAAACAAAGCATAAAAAGTAATAAACCAAACTGCTGAAATAAACCTGACAAACCAAAATTGCTGTGGAAAACTCTTTGGTCTGACAAAGACAGTAGATGCCATGAGATAATCACAACAGCCTCTTTCAACTTCTACAATGTTTTTATTCGTAGCTTACTCTGTGAAAGCAAGTTCAACTTGGAAAACAGTTCTGTTTCTTAATAATCTTTCAAAACATTTTAGGCATGAAGATAACATGCTAAAAAAAAAAAAACCCAAACGTTTAACCTGACAGCGTTTCTTTAAGCCAGAGCACCAAGCAGCCTTCCAGCACATTTGACAGAGATTTCCTACTCCAAGAGATAGAATTTAAATTTGTAGAGGCAATTACTCATAGCCAGTGAAAGCAGCCAATGCAGTGTCAAACTTGCCAACAAGAAAAAAGGCCAAGTATCAGAAATGAGGCTGCAGTTTATTACGAGGCAATTTGAACATCTCAGTCCACGAGGTCTGGAAAGTACTTTCTTCATTCCCCTGACACTACAGGCTCACGCTAATGTGAGGAATTATGTCAGTAACATCAATATTCCAAACACATAAACCAGCAGTTAAGTATTTGCACAATGGAGATCATTCCTTGACTATTTAAAAGTTGCTGCTAGTCTTCCCTAGCAGATTTATTTAAGGTCATTTTGCACAGGGAAGAGGCACCAGACCCATACCATTAACTGCTAACTGCTGTCCAGTTGGCTCCAAAGCCATCCAACTGCACCACCATTGCGCAAAAGTCTGGTCTGACAAAACAAATAGCTTAAGGCAACTCCCAATGACCTGTCTCTTGCGACTTCTCATTAAAAGATGGAAAGGAACAAGGAAAGGAAGGAGGAAAGACATGACATCTACAGGCTACAGGTAAGAAAGCCAAAAAATTAAAATGGGTATCCACTCCAGATAGCTCACCACCACCATTTCCAGGACTAATCTCAAATGCCTCAGTCAGCTAACAACAGTGTCAGTAGGTAACACACTCAGCATCACAAGTGGAGTTGGTAGTCGGGAAACAGCTCATGGGAAATATTTTTAAAAACAAGAAACGAAAAAAAACAACAACAAAAAACTCAGACAAGAAAACTACATCATTAACTGATGCTGAGCTAACAAATGCACCCCTCTCTGCAAGATAAAAGCAATGACAGCCTACAGAATCAGAGTACAGAACAACACCAGCAGGTCCAGGATAGCTATGCAGCAAAGCATGGAGAAAGACAAACACCCCACACAGCTGCTGCTGCAATGGGCAGGCCAAGGAAGGGGTGCAAGAGCAATGCACACACACCAAACAATACAAAATGAGCAACATCCTATTTCAGCACCAGCAACTTACTCCACCATTTGTGCAGCAACATGAGCCCCTTCTTACCATTTTTTGGTGCACTCAACCATCAACTCCTGGTAAGAGGCCACAAACTGGAACTTGGATGCATGTTTCCCAACACGCTGCAGTCTTTTCCAAACTGAAGCCATGATGGTGAGAAATAAAAGTCCCCGTACACAGTAGCAACTCTAAATACCAATGCAGGTTTAAGAGAGTGTCTCTGCTTGATACCAGCAGATTTATATACAGACACAGCAAAAACAGTGCGTGAGGAACTTGATGGGATGTCTACAATTCATATTCTGCCTCTCCCTTCTTCACAGTAAATCCCAGTCTAGCCAAATGGCTCATCACTGGCCAGGAGCAGCATGCAACAACAGTAGACAGGTAACTGAAAGGAAGTTCTCTCATGGAATCATCATTCCCCACACAGTAGATGAGGTGACGACTGCGAGACTGGAAGACAAATAACACGGGGGGAGAAAACATTGGTTAATAGTCCATACTACAGCCCTGCCTCTCAAAGAACTACAGAAACGTACCACCTTCCAGCTGTCATCCCCCCTCCCCTCCAATAAAATAAATAAATAAAAATACTGCAGCAATTTCAGGAATGCAAACCACAAGACTGTTTGGAAACATATCAACATGTCCTTTTATCAGCACCATCATAATTGGCAACAACAACAAAAAAGGGCAGGTCAGGGCCACACCGAATCCTGACAAAGCATCTCCGGGAAGCAATGCAAAGTGGCTGAGGTGCTGCCAATGTACACCCAGAGGGAGGGACACGGGGAGATGAAGACAAGTTCTTTGTCTTAATGACAAAAGGTATAACAGTTGTTTCCTCTCTCTCACACACACCTCCTGCTCCTATTTCTCTGTCCGAGGAGAAGCAACAGCCAAGGAGCTGGGAGGGGAGCGTTACTGCTCAAATGCCTATGCCAGGGCGAGGAGGAGGAAAAAAGAGGAAGGGGCATTTCCCTAGTCCTGGCTACCCAGGATTCCCCGTCTCTCTCGCTGCATCATATTGAAATGGAAACGCTCCCTCCATCCTGCACCGATAAATGACCATCACTGGGATGAAAAGGGAGACGAGAAGCCCAGGTGGGTCTCCTCCCTCAAAACGAAAGCAGCATCTCCGCCGGGTGCGGGGTAAAAAGCCTCTTCGTTGGGAATACGGGGACGCCGAAGCTGGCTGCAGCAGGAGAGCGGGCAGGGCAGGATGGCATCAGAGCTACCTGGAGCAGAACGTCCCCTGGGGCGGGGGGTGGTCCCCGCGCAGCCC
>NW_008663332.1:0-13270 GCF_000695815.1 Acanthisitta chloris
ATCCTGTTTGGGGACTCAGTCATTTAACACACCTCATAATCAAATAGGAAAGATATTGTCTTGATGAGAAAACGTTCAGTCTGCACATCCCTAAATGAGACTCCTGGTGGTGAGTGCAGAGCTCCCATCCTGGCTCTGTGCTGAGCAGATACTTTGCAGATGAAGTTACAGGCTGTGATTTTGTCTTCAAGATGAGAGAGTCAAGGCCTATGTATTTTGGCCGTGATTCTTTCAGGAGCATTCTACAGAACAATGCAGATGGTGCTTCACGGATAAGAAGACAGTGCTTGATGGGGAAGAAGCTCATTTTCCTGAGCACAGCCACCCTTGCTTTGCTATAAAATTTCCCATGTGATTTTCAAGTGGTTTTTAGATAGCCCAACCCTTCAAAAAAAAAAGATGTTCCCTCTCTCCCAGAGAGGTACAGAGAAAGTATAAAGTTCTAAAACAATTGTAGTGATTTAAACTTTGTGGCATTTGGTTCTGTGCTGTACCAGCAACCCACTGGAGGAAGATCATGAGGCATATTTGCCTCTTTCCAAATGAAATGCAGTTTTTTCTTTCTACCCTTTTGGGAGCAGTATGTTGATTCTGCTTTGAGAGACATCATGTCCTTCTCTCACAACAATTGCCATAATGTCAAGAGTCCTGGAGAACTTTAAAGCCCATTTGAGTCTGCTGCATGATATTGTGAGCATTTTAAAATTGCGAACAGATTTTGTACACAGTTAACTTGAAGGCTTTTTCTTCAGACCTTATACATATTTATTATGGAGTGGGTGCTTTTTCTAACTGCTCTTGGCATTTTAAAAGTACAGGCCATGGAAGGTGTTCTCTTATTGTATCTTTGTATTAAAGAAATAAAAATTGGAAATTGTGTAGTTTCCATGCAACAGCCAGGCTAGAAAAGACATGGATGTATTGCTCTGTTGCAGCTAAGACTTCTGAGATCTGAAGTCATCTGCAAGACGAAAAGTGGTCCCAAAAACCAGGCTTAAAATTATATATGCTCTGTAATAAAAATTTGAAAAATAAATAAAAAAACCCCCATTTGACTAGTTCTGCATTTCACTGCAAAGAGATATTACCTTGAGTATGTTAAAATATATGCTCTGCATCCTTCAAATAGAAAGTGCCCAGATTTAAATCACAAACAACTAGGTGTCACAGAAGCACCTCCTGAAGAGCAGAGTGAAAAAACCCACACGGAGATCCAAAGAACTGAACAGCTGAATGCGCTTTGAAACCACGTTATTTTCTGACAGTACATACATTAATTCTGGCTGTTTACCAAGTTACCTGGGGAAAAAAAAATTGTTTCTACTTTTCCACTTTAATTTCAAAGATTTGCTACTGAGTTCAGATGTGCTTTAATCTCAGCTGGAGCACTCAAGAGAAAAAAAGCAACCAACCTCCTCAAAGCAGCTCAGCCAAATGAACCTGCAGTGTCACAAAAGTGCAGTAAAGACCCATTTCCCTTTCCCGTTCCTGTTTCCAGCTCTGGAATGATTCAACTGGGCACTGTCCCTTTTTTTGGTGAAGTGCATCAACCTCACACCTCAGTGAATACATGTCCAGATTGCTGGTGCTGCTATGGGTTATCAAGAGTCTGTGTGAATCCGGAGCAGCACAGGATCAAACATTAGCAACATTTAATCCTTTTTCAATGCAATAAAGATATTTGTCTTTACCTATTTTGTCTTTCTCTTGCCAAACCTTCCTGGCAGCCTGGAAACTCTCTCTGCTCCTGATCTTCCTCTTGCACATTTTGTGCTGAGCTACTTGGTCTTTACCCTTATGAATCCACCTTAAGTTTACAAATGGATGTATAGAAGTTAAAATAATAAAATTATTGGTAGGAATCAATTCTAGTTGTAAGCTTGTGGTTATAACAGCTTTCTTTTGGGAAATAATATTTTGATGAAAACCAGAGGGTTTTGTGCCTCGTGAGGAGTTACTGATTTTAATGAAATCATTCCCCTCCAGAAAACTTCTGAAAGTAAAATGTGGTCTCCTTTGAAAATGTCAAAATAAAAGTATTAATATAAAAATATTGGTGTGCCTTTTCATTTATATTAGTCTGAATATTTCTGTATTGTTTTGAGGTCTGTCATAAATATTACTTACTGGGCTTTGTTAAGGATGTGTCAAGTGACAGCCAGAAATAGCATGACATGTACATGGTTTCTAACCTTTTAAATAAGTTTTAAGTACAGTTACTATCGAGTAGAGGTTGAACTGGAAAAGCACCATGAAGTCTTTCAGAGTGTTTCTCATTTAATCACAAAAAAAGAACAGCACTTAAAGTATTACCCAGGGAAGAGCTGGTTTTGATAGTCCAATGTTGACTTGGAATAGTTTTTTTTAATTTATATAAAATTATATTCTTTTATAAAAACCTATTGGAATTTTAAACTTTTTTTTCCCCACACAGCAGCAGATTTCAGGCTTTCGGCTCTTCCTCATAATTCCAAAAGAAAACAAGTCTATAAGCATAAGTGTTTCCAGTGAACCTAAAATTCTGACAAACTCTAATAACCATCAATTTTCTCTTTCTTAGATTGGTTATGTGCATATCTGACGTCTGAAAACTTCCACAGTCACCTTTGTAAATAGGATCCTTAGACTTTAGGTAGGCAAGACTGCATTTACATAGAAAGCAGACAGGATTTTAAGGGGTGCATCACCAGACTCTTCATTTTCATGCCAAACAGACAAGCTCAGAGGCAAAGCCTCAATTATACACAGAAGAGAGGGCAGGAGAGACAGGGCTTGATTCAGAGATAACCTGTTAAACTGTTAACCAGGTAAATTAAGGACATTCAGGACATTCTCTAGGTGCATAGCAACATGTATGTATGTAAAATCTCTATACAATGCTAGGAAAGTACATATATGGAGAGTTTTCCCTTTCATGTGGATTATTTTAGTTCTAAATATAAAGTCTTTAAATAAATACAAATGTATAGATAACCTGACCACTACAGCAAGCAATATTAGTCTCTATTTTGAAAGGCAAAAATATGTCATGCTCCTGACAATGTTTTTAAAACTTTTGTATTACTCTAGAAAGGTCAAAGTATTGTTGTTGTTTGGAAGCAAAACAGTATTTCTTATTTACTGCCTGCATTTCCATTGCATTTTTAAATGTGTGAGATGGCATGAGGTTTCCTGGGGATTTACCTGCTCAGTTTTATTGAATATAGCTAATAATTTCTAAAGATTTTGGGAATAGCATTTTATGCACAGTTTTTGCAGAGCTCACAATAACTACTCGAAATTGAGGTCTTAAACCTGTTCAGTGCAGGTGAAAAAAGCAATACTCCCTTATGCTGCTTCAGCACAGGTTAATACAAATACTTTTCCCCATAATGGAATTTTCTAGTTCATTGGAATCCTGCCTGAAGATTTTTGAGGTAATTTTGCAGTTTTGTGTAGGTAATATCCCAGAGTTGTGAGGGGAAGGGAAGGAACAGAGAATGCATTAGACTTAATTATGTAATTCATGTGGCTGTTAATTTTTTTTGCTATCAAGCAAGCTGTCATCAGAAAATGTCAAGCTGTTGCACTCAAGACCTTTCCTGTGAATGCACTTGTTTTAAACACTTACTAGGACAAAGATTTGTTTCATGTCAGAGTGGGTTTCTAAGAAGAACATGGAAGGATTTGATCCTTTCCAGGAAAAGCCAGTAGAACCAATGCTCTGGGCATCAGGTTCAGCTCTCCATTCTTACATGTCAAATCAGTTCCAAAGTCGCCAGAAATCTGGTACTTCAACTCTTTCTGTTGTGAACAGATGAAGACATTTGATCTGGAGCTGTCAGAGCAGAGGTTTGAACCTGACCTGGATTCACACTGAGTGAGCCCTTACCCATAGACCTGTACTCAGCTATGCTCTGGGTTTTTCCAGGGTAACATCCCTATGGCCTTAACTAAAAACTGACACCGAAGTATTAATGTGGTAGAGGATTCATTTCTTCTCTAGATCTGAAATTTACTTCAAAGATAGCTGAGATGCAGTGAAACTCTGGTGAGGGTATGCACCTACCAAGCATGAGCAAATACGGAAAACAAAGGGCTTTGAAATCCTTCCAAAGAAGAAATAAAAATTTTTTTTCTCCTTTCCTCCCATTATATGGTGAACAAAGGACATTAATAATGACAAATGAAATGTAAAAACTTCCGTGACTTGCCCAGGGCTGGAGAATGGGTCAGTAATTCAACTTCTATAAGAAAGCAATGTTTATGGCTCCCCAAAGCCTCTTTGCCTCCCTACATTGTGTAATTCCCTTGTATGCTGAAAATGCCCTTAAGTATAAAAAGGAACTTTAATGACAAAAATGGGATTGTTTCAAATAGTTTTGAAATTATTAACTGAGCTATAGGTAAAGATTATCTTCTAATTTTCTTAGTGTGTTCAGAAATCATTCAGAAATACATCTTCATCAGTGAATCCCTTGCAGCTTGGAAAGGGAAAATGTGAGCAGGCAGGCAGTTTAAAACAAATAAAAAAGCAGTGGCATCTAATTTACACCTGATTTATGCACAAACCAAGATACTACAAGCATTAATATTTGGTTTTGCATATTTAGAAAGATGTTCTAGTAGTTTTACTTTGAAATTTATTTCAAGCAAGGAAATATTGTACTAATACCTGATATCTATATAATTTTCAGCACAACTGCTCCCAGTTTTAAAAGCAGTCATCATCATGCCTTGACTGCAACAGGAACATAAAAGCCCTGTTCATGAAAATATACTTGCACTTGTTTCAAGATGCTTATGTCAAAGTCAGGCTCATACTAAAGACTCTCTTTGGACCAGATTTTTTTCTCTGTATAGTTCAGGTAGCAGGTTTCTGGAGTGAGGAAGAGAAGTCTAGTAAGAGAAGCCCACTAAAATAAAAATTTTAAGTAACTAAAGTTCTGCAGACAAGACTTTGACCTAGTTTTGCCTCTAACTGTTTCCAGGTAACTCCTGCTTTTCCTCTGAACAAAATGACAGGTACCTTATTTTAATTAATCTCTTTACCTCTTTATTATACCAAAAGTGAAAAACCCCAAACACAAACCCTAACAGGCCTGAGTTTATTAAAAAAACATTAAACCACAAATTCCTTAACTGGATTCTTAGAATGTTAGCCATTTGTCTGTACCACAAGAGGGAGAGGAAGACACACTGCACAGATAATGGATAAATGTCCTGTTCCAGAGAAGCACTTAGGATCGATAAACATGCAAGGATGGGAAAATGAATGGTAGAAGAAGACAGAGATAAAAATTAGAAGAAGAGTCCTGGCTAAACTACCTAAACACCATCAGAAGTCAGAAACTTCTAATAGAAGAGGAGGAGGAGGCAACCAGTTAGGTACAAAGACTGAAATCTCAGTTTTCCAGTATTTGAGGCAAGAAATATTGATCTGCTATGAAAGCTAGTTGTGATACTGAGGCTAAGGCAGAAGGCACTCTCACTTTTGTGTGTGTTGAAGAGGATGATAATAGGGTTTTACACTTGCTACAGCTAAGCAGAAATATTACAGGAAACTGCCTTCCTCATTAGCTCTGCAAAAGAATAACATTACATCTTCCTTCCACCCTTCTATGCTGTGCACCTCCAGCATCATTTGCCCCCTAAGTGAACTTGCTGAGTCTTTCCCGTGTTCATGTCTTGATTTCCTTTTGCTGCAATGCTTTCATTCTCTGGAGCAAACCAGAAATCTCACTAAGAACATGCCAACACAACTTGTATCCCTACTTCCATGTCTAAGTGCAGGATATCCAGCACCATGGCAGGACAGGGAGGAGTTACTCAGGAAGCTTCAGGGAGCTTCAGCAAGCTCTTCCCACTCTGCAGGGAGATGAGGATGGCTCTGTTTTGACTGCACTGCTGCAGTCCTTTGCCAGTGTTCCAGTTGCTGAACTCTGCAGCAGGAAAGTGCCTCAGCACCTTTTTCCTGGATGTATCCTTGACATTTGCTCAGCCTTTCTGTCTCAGGTGTTGCTAGGAATCAAGTAACTCCTGCCATATAAAATGCATTATAAAGTCCACTAAGATTGATATGCATCTCCCATGAGCCTTGCCTGACATATATGTGTGTGTGTACATGCTGCAAACCCAAGGGGGTTGGAACTAGCAATTTATGTATTATGATACATTATGACACCAAGAAAGTGGAACTTGAGGACTAAAGATGCTGATCCATCATTATCCCAAAAATTCTTCCCTCAGAGCTGGTCTTCTCCTCACCTTCTGAGCATTCAACTCTCGTTTGCATATTTTTGTGTAGACGTCTTCCATGATTTAATATCTTTGACAGAAGAATACATGTAGTGTTTATTATTGATGTGTCTTGGAAATGCAGATCAGCATGCCCAGAGCAGAAGTAGTTTGTTTACTGCTTAATGGCAAAGTGGTTGAATTCTAAAAAGGGCACTGATGTTATTATTTAAAGACAAGTGGAAAGCAGGCAGCAAAGAGAAACAACCTACTCAAAATTCTGCACTGTCTACAAGATAGTAATAACCTTCTGCCATGGAAGAGAAATAGAGGTAATTAATGCCTTTAACTCCACTTAGTAACAGCATCCATTTCTTTCCATTTCTGCCACTTGTTTAATACCACCAGGCAATATCAGAGCATGGGGAATGGCAAGTCCTGGGCCAACTTCCCAGGAAAGGTGGTGGAATTGCTGTGATAAAGTTCTGAAGAGGTATAAAAATGCCTGTGGTGGCAAAATGCCAATTAATCTGAGCCTACATTGGCTAATTTAGTGGTTCCTCAGCTTTGTGTATAGAAAGGATTTGACTTTTTGGGAGAAAAAAAAGAAAAGGAATTAACTGTGCAGCACAGATAGAGATGAGGAAATGCAAGAGCTTTTTGAAAATCGAATTTCTGGAAACACTTTGTCTGCAAAATCTATTAGTTTCTTACTGCAGCAAACACTCTTCCTAAGAGTGCCTCAATTTCAGATAATCCTATAAATAAGGACCATTTCTGTGCAGTGAATTTCTCCCTCTGGTGGGCACAATGTGATAAACAAAAGATAATATTTCGATCAGGAGATAATCTTTCTATTAGCCATAAAACTAAGGCCTGGAAAATCCCATTCCTCAGACATGAGTTTGTCTGAATGAGGTCCCCAGTGTGAGGCTCTGGGCTTCAGAAGTCAGGGGCACAGATCTCTTCGGTGTCTGTGAGCAAGCACTGCAAGCAGTTGCCTTCCTAACCATCTCCAGGAGTTTAAGTCTCACTTTCCCACCCTAACTGAAGCTTAAAAAGAGAATGTCTTTCTTATCCGAACAAAAACAACCAACCAAAACAAAAAAACCCAAGACCAACCAAAAAGGAACAATGGTTCAGTTTATCTTTCTTCAAGTTTTCTTTCATTTTTGTCTAAACGAAGTGATATTTCACTTTGGTTTTGGGGCACAACTTCAATTCCACCACTTTGTGACCACTTAAACTGTGAGAAGGAGCAATGCATAGACTGACAATAATATGAAGAGGGTAACACAAAGACAACCATGCCTTGGAGTCCAGTTAGCACTAGGCACCTCCTGCTGGTTTCGGGCCATGTTCTGTGACATGGACCAAGGGTCCCTGCTCTGCTCCACTTTCTGGGAGTTGTCAATTGCTTGGCAGGATACAAAGCTGCTATTTGGGTGATTTAGCAGAACAGCTCATCATCCGGTATTTCAAAATGAGGCCATTTTGCAGGAGGCATTTGTGAAATAATAGCACATTTGTGCAATCAGAAGGAAATGGGGCTCATTTCCAACACCAACACGATTCTCAGTGCAGGTTCCTCAGTGTTGTATCAGACCAACTCGTAGCCTCCAAGGCTGTCAGGCAGGCAGGTAGGTTGTCCTGGTGAGGTATGAACATGCTGCAGCATCTGAGATGCCTTTGGCCAGCTACATGTATCATCTGCACGTGCCCACAGGTTGCTGTTCCACAGGAATGAAGGTTTTATTGCACATACACAGACTGAGCAACCTCACAACATACAGTGCTGGAGGGAGATTTGCTTTGCTGGTGATCACTGTCTCTCCACCAAGCACATTGGTGCTTTTTTTTCAATATGTACCTAAGTGCCATGTTCAGTTCATATCCCTATAAATAGCAGGACTTTGGAAGTAATTTCTTGACCGTCATAAAATTGCTTTTTATATAAAACCTAAAAAAAATTCATGAATACCAGTTTTCATTGCAAATGTGATTTAATTCCTGTCCCCAAAATTGCACTGAATAACAGAGATGAGAAGGGAAAAGAAGAAAAGATAAATTTATAGTCTAGTAAGAAAAGTATTCCAGCAATTTTTAGAAGTGGCATCAGAAAGGACAGGAAATAAGGATGTTAATTACATTCTTTGGCCCTCTTCAAATTTCCTGTCTAGGTGAGTCTAAGTAATCAACTTTCACAACATTCATAAAGTCTCAGGGAATGAATTCAGCCTTGTGAATTCATACTGTGAGAAAAGCACTATAAACAAGCCTCCAGAAAACTTATTTGTTGTCACAGAGGGTCAGACCATGGAGTAATGTCACAAAATGAGATGAAGACCAGGGCCTGAGCTCTAACAGGCAGATAATTCTCCCAAATTGGCTCTCTGTGCCAACAATAACTTCAGCTACTGTTTAAATATGACAGGATTGATCCAGCCAGTGCTAATCCCCCAAATCCCTTCTTCTTCTGCATACTGCATGACAGCTTAGTGTCTCCAAGTCATTTCTCAGCAAGCGACACTCAGCAAATGACTGTGTCATTGCAACAAGGTAAAATGTGCTGAATTATTCCAGGGCTAGTTTCTCTGAAGCCAGCATGGCTGTGGCAGGCACAGGGTACCTGTGAGTCTGTCCTGCCACGTGTGTCCTGCTGCTTTGCATCCACATGTCTCTTCCCCAGCACCAGGCCAACAGGCCAGTCCCTGCCATGGAAACTTTTGGGGGATGTTTTCATAGTTTACCAGTAAACTTTGTGAGTGGAGTGTGACTTAAATGTGTAAGGGAAGGTGTCCAGCAAGTTGGGTCTGAGGTTCACCCTCTTCTCCCCAGCAGGGTGGGCACAGGGGAGACTCCTGTAAAATGGACCTAAGGTCTTTGCACACTGCCACATGCAGAGCAGAGGGAGCATGGGGGGAGGAGTGTGACAAGAAGCCCAGATAAATCATAGAATCATAGAATCAACTAGGTTAGAAGAGACCTCCAAGATCATCAAGTCCAACCCTACCGTGGTCACTAGACCATGGCACTAAGTGCCACATCCAGTCTCTTCTTGAAAACCTCCAGGGATGGTGAATCTACCACCTCCCTGGGCAGCACATTGCAATGTCTGATCACTCCCTCTGTAAAAAATCTCTTCCTAATGTTTTACAACTTTTCACATGCAGCCCAAGTAGTGGTGCAGGCTCAAACTGAGACAGACCCTGCTCCTCTCTCCATGACTGACTCATTCCTAACACACAGATCTTGCCCTGATTTACTCCTGACTGTTGGCAACTTCTTTGCTGACAAAGCTGTCCAACACCTGATCACCTGTATACAAAACCTTGTTACATTCTGACTCCTAGAAACCAAGAATTATTTATGATACTTATTTGGCCACACATTGTCTCAGGATGAAATTTCACTGGGACCACTGCACATTGATATGTTCTCTATGGCTCTTCATTCCGACAGCAAGAGAAAAATCTTTAAATGCAGAAAAAAACCCCACAAAACCAAGCCAGTGAGAATAAGCTGCATCAGCAGCTCCACTTCTGAGCCAAGGTGTAAAGGAGGTGGTGATTCATGTGAGGGGTCTGCACAGCTACAGCAACTGCCATCATCACTGTGGATAAACACAGAAGATCAGAAAGGAAGGTCATCAGTTTCTATCTTTCAGCAAAGCTAATTTCCTAGGAAAATGTCAATCTTGTTGCCTTGGTGAGCTGTCCAGTGTATTAAATTTCATAAATCTTTTATCATTTCAAATCTTTGCAATGTGCTACTTGTTCAGTCACCTACCAGAGAGATTTAGTTTCTCTGAATATTTTTCAAAAGCTCTGCTTACAACTACCAGGTCTCTCTTGCACTGAAACACGATTCCACATTGGCACAAGCTTTCTGCAGAAACCAGGGATGCATCTGTCCTTGCTACAGACAGGCTTAGTCACTCCTGCTGACCTAAAGCATAAGCAGGAATAGCCATCAGGAACAAATGGAACTCTTTATTGTTCTTCAAAGAAGATTCTTCAAAGAAGAATCACAAATGTGACGACGTTGTCTAAAGCTGTACTTTAGTCAGACTTTTTTTCCTTAATATCTCAGCTACAGTTATAACTCTTTGGCTTCAGATTAAGTCCCATATTTGTGAACATGGCAAAGCACAGATCACTGCCCATGTGAAAAAAAACCCTTTCATCAAGTTGGAGGCTTATCAGACTTTGCCTATCACTTTCTTTTCATAGAAGAAACAAATTAATTTCTTTCAGCTTTACACTGGAGCTTGTCTTTCCCCAAACTCTATCATTTTCATAGCTTTTAGCTGTTAACAGCTCTTCTGTAATTATTGCAATTTAGAAACTGTTCCCTGGTAATCACCCCCTGATGTATTAATAAAGGGCAGTTATATGCACTCTCAATTCAAATTGAAATAATATTTCAGAACATGTTCTGTGGACAGAAATATCAGAGCAGATAATATTGTAATTTCATCATGGAATTGTTTTAGAAATGGTTTATGTGTTTGCTTCTGTGTCTCAATAGTAACTATGGTATGGCATGAATTTGATATCCTACAAACATAACAAGTTCAGGGATTCTGAGTTTAACAGCAACACTTCATTGCTGAAATGACTCTTGTCCTTGGGGAGGTGATGAGCTATAGGGTTTTCTGAACAGCTGTTTATTACCATGGAAAACACAGGAATAAAAGTCCTTTTGTGATGGCAATAGAGGATTCAGTAGGAACCTGTAAGTACATAGATAACAATGTCCACTTTCACAGTTTGCTCAGAGATCATGGAACAGAGTTGGCACAGAGGATATTCTTCCTTCTGAAAATCCTTTGCTTGGCAGGAATAGACATATCAGTGAGGATTTGGTTACATCCTTGTTTTCATCTGTGATACAGATGAACAAATCAACTTGTATCCAGGCACTACACTCCAGAGAAGCAAGAAGTCTCTCAAGGTGCCTGGGTTCCTAATAAAAGCATTGGCAAACTTTCATATTCTTTTACAAATCTTAATTAGTTCCCAAGAGCTTGTCCAACTTCAGAATAAATAAAACCCCAAAGCAAGTAAAACAAACAAACCAACCTCAGAACAGTTGGGGAACAATATCAGACACCTTTAGAGCTGAAAACATTTGCTGATTCCTGCATTGGTCTATCAAAACCTTTAGGCAAGACATCTTTCCTGGAGCTGTGCTGCCTTAGTCTTTGGTCATACTCTACCGACCTTTCTATGTATCAAGTTCCCTGGAGAACTGAAGTTTTCCGGGATGAATAACAGAAAAATATACATGAGTGTTCCCTGCCTGCCTTCAGCTGAAAACAAAACATGCCTTAAGTTGCAGCTAAATTATTTCTTTTTAAAAACAAAATCAAAACTTCACACTGGCAAAAACTCAGAGAAGGTTCAGGCAGTGACTCACCCTGATGAGGAGGTTGGGGTGACCATGCAGGGGGGTCATAGTCCAACGTGTTCACCCGTGGTCAACCACACTGGGAACTGACTGCATCACTGCTGCTGGAATACCACCAGAGGCAGCCTCAGGCAAGTGATGGAGAAATTAAGTGTTAATGAGCTAATTGCCCTGAATCACTGTGGTTCAAACAGACTAAATGTGGCCAGCTGAGGCTTCCCAGGTGGGCACAATGATTGCTCACCATGGGGTGAGGAAGAGCAAGGCATAGATGCTTGTGCAGAAAGGAATATGACTCTAACAGGTTTTAGAGTATCCTTCCCATCCTGGAAGGCACCATGTGGTTTTAAAATACATTGGACAAATTTTAAGGAAGGAAATGGTATTTTAAAAATCTTCAACAATTAAAATATTCAGACAGAGTTATTTGGGAATGTAGCTGTTAAATGAGTAGCTACTGTGATATGAGTGTTTCCAGAGGAGACAGTGCCCTAGAGCCATCACAATGTGTCTGTCTAGGGTGCAAGAGCATTTTCACGAAATATTAGCTGGGCTGCTGCTGTGAAGTTCAGACTTTTTAATCAGCAAATCATTTCCTTCCAGTAGTTTGCTATTGTGCTAAATTGCGGAGCTGAATCCAGAGAAAATTCTCCTGGCACTACATATATGGATTGGATATTTAAGGCTTCCAGTCTTGGTAATTTCTTGTTCAATCTGTGGCACTTCTGACCAAACAAAAGCAGGATAACAGAAGGCCATGGTGATTCAGAGTCAGTACAAAGTGAGCACAATTTCCTGTTCAAGTACAACTCCCCCAGACTTACCCATCCAACACAAGGCATGTTGTGGCCTGTATTGCTGATAAACATTGCCTTATCATAAAGATGAATATTTACTTTTAGAGCAAAGTCACAGTGTGTCTTGCTACAAGGGTAATTGCATTTATCTAGCTACTCTTCTCACTGTTGCTGGACATGCAAATTGACAGACTCACAATTATCCAGGGATCATTGCTTTACAAGATGCTACAAGTATGATTTTGTTTGATCCAAACTGAAATAAATATTTCTGTCTCACTAGAAACAACAGCTAAAAGAGGTTTTTCATATTTTCTAATTCTAGAGATTTAGAAAACCAACAGTAGGAGCTAAAAACAAAGCAGCAGCTCCATAATCAAATCCAGTGGGAGCAGCTCTTCTTTTCTTCAAGTCAATAGCTCAATACAGAGGACCTTTTCTTAGCCCAGTTCAATTCTCACGTCATCCTGAGACAGTCTGGCCCAATAGCTCCTGATTCCACAGCCTGTTCCCCATTGTTCCTTACTGAGGACTTTCCAGTCTAACCTGCTAAAACCCACCCATTTTTCCATAGATTATTGCACCACTATTTATATCAGGAGCAGGTGCTCTCAACAGTTCCCTGTTGAGTAGTTCACTGTCAGGGATCTGGTAATAACAGTCCCATTCCTGAGTGTCTAAGGTCCCACATCTCCTTCACTTTTCTCAATTTATTATCTTATCCAGCCAGAAGGTTCATTACTGCTTTTTCAGAGCAGGTCAGGCTGTTATTTTGCTTTTCTAAAGCTGACAATTTATGCTCTAGGGGTGCTGCTTCATGGCAAATTCTGACGTGAACATAACTG
>NW_008663332.1:13300-36101 GCF_000695815.1 Acanthisitta chloris
CCTTATGATTTCCTCTTATTTATTTAATAACAAATAGACATTTAGCCTTAAAACCAAATTTTCCTAGCTCAGGTATTTCTTAGCTGCACAATATCAGCCCATAGTGACAACTGCAGCAGCAAAGCAAACTCTGTATTTCTCAGAAGAAATCTCTTCTTTTGAAAGTTTTCCCCAAAGGCTCAAAAGATGTTGGAGAAGAAATATTTGATTTCCTCTTATTTATTTAATAACAAATAGACATTTAGCCTTAAAACCAAATTTTCCTAGCTCAGGTATTTCTTAGCTGCACAATATCAGCCCATAGTGACAACTGCAGCAGCAAAGCAAACTCTGTATTTCTCAGAAGAAATCTCTTCTTTTGAAAGTTTTCCCCAAAGGCTCAAAAGATGTTGGAGAAGAAATATTTGAAGTGTTTTGTCCTGAGAAAATGGAACCTATTTGCTGTTTTAAGTCATAAACCCAGGACTGCAGTGGGGTCATTCACAACTTCTCAGCAAACCTCCCACCTACACCTTAGGACTGTGAATTAATTTCAGATTGCTGCTGAACTCGAGAATTCAGCTGGAACAGTGATGCAGAAAGGGTCAGAGGCTGGTGGGCAGGTTTTGTGCAGGCAAGTGCTGAGTTTAGGTATTGCTTTCACAAAGCAGATTAAATTAACCTCCATTCTCCACAAAACCTGATTTAGCTGATTGCAGAGGGTGAACAACCACACCAGGTAGCTCAGCTGCTCGAGCTTGGCTCAACATAAGCACAGAAAACTGTAAATAAATCCAATCCACAGGAGGGAAATGATTGCTTGGCCTGCTCGGTGCCACTTCTGGCTTTTCTTTCTCCTGCAAGTCTAGTGTGTTATCAGTATTTTCTGATTACTTCTCACCATTCCTACTAAAACCTTTGACTCCTGCTCACTTCTTTTTGGACATTGTTTGAAAAGCAGTAGAATGGCTTTTTAAAATTGTATTTCAAGCAATTGACTTTCTGGAAGGCTGAGAACAGCGAGGCCATTGTGCAATGGCAGCACCAGGGAGCAGATGGTGACATTGATGCTAGTTACTGAGAGGGATGAGGCTCTCACTAAGTGATGTCTGTGGAGATGAGAGATGTTACACACAAAAAAATTCTCCATATACAATCTGTTACTCTTCTGCATATTCATTTGATTCGATCCAATATCCAACCACTTTTCTTGTAGCCTCCTGAATCTTTTTTGCCATTATAGAAATTTCATTTATATTGTCTTGTGCCTGTCACTCATTTCTGTGCATATTTGGCTGGTGGAAGAGAACAAGCTAAAAGCACAGCACAAGTTATTTCAATAGCACTGACATAAACAGGGCACAAGTGCCAAGGGTTCTGGTTTGGGAAGGACATTGAAGTCATCTGCCCTGACACACTGTCAGAAACTGCTGCCCTGCTACAAGGTGCTGCAGAAGTGAACATGTGCTAATCCCTGAGCTGACACAAACCCTCTTTGGAGGGAGTGAGTTTAGAGCTGGAGCTGGTCCTGCAACTTGCTGAGCTAAATCTGTGGAGATGACACACATTTGGCTCTGCTCTCTCGCCTAAAAAGACATAACCTCTGGCAGAGGGAGAGGTGGGCTGAGGGAGGTGGGAAAGCTGCTGGAAGGTGACAGGATTGCTGGTCCTGTGCTGAGCTAAATCTGTGGAGATGACACACATTTGGCTCTGCTCTCTCGCCTAAAAAGACATAACCTCTGGCAGAGGGAGAGGTGGGCTGAGGGAGGTGGGAAAGCTGCTGGAAGGTGACAGGATTGAGCTGCCAGAGCCCTAATCCTGCTCTCAGTCTCAGTGCACCTCAGGAAATGAAATGCCACAGATGAGAAACGATCTGTGAGGCAGCAGGGACAAGTGACACACATTTGGCTCTGCTCTCTCGCCTAAAAAGACATAACCTCTGGCAGAGGGAGAGGTGGGCTGAGGGAGGTGGGAAAGCTGCTGGAAGGTGACAGGATTGAGCTGCCAGAGCCCTAATCCTGCTCTCAGTCTCAGTGCACCTCAGGAAATGAAATGCCACAGATGAGAAACGATCTGTGAGGCAGCAGGGACAAGTGAACACCACACTTTCCAATCAAGTTGGTTTTCCAATCGCCTTGATTTCAAGTCATATATTTCCTTCAAGAGGAACAGGCAAGTTGAATAAAGACAACTCCCTTTCAAGGAAAATGAAAACACCCTCTGATCCTGAGTTTTGATTGGTCTGGAAAGGAAATATTTAATTTCAAGTTTCGTGGCCTAAATAGATCAAATCTTAATGGAAGGACAAATTTATTTTTTTAAAAAAACACAAGAAAACAAACCTCACAGATTTTAATGCTGAAGCAAAACACTGTGGCATTTGCTGGTGAAATATCCTAGTGCTCCACTCTCCAACCAGCAGACACACAGTAGAGCTGGGTTGCACCATCTTATGTATGATGGTGCAAGATGTTCACATCTTGAAGATATTAGACCATGAAAGAAATTAGTTCAGATCCTGATACATCAGTGGCAGAAACAACTGCAAATAAACACAAGACCAAACATTTAAGTTAAGTATCTAAAGATTATAAACATTTTCTGATACTGAGCAGGAACCCGTGGTGCACCCTGAGTAGCCAGAGATTTCAGCAGAAACCACAGATACACTCTCAGTGCCAGTAATGAGAAGAAACAGTAGGTTAAAGAGTACAAAGATATTAAGAAATTATTTTTGATGTGCGAGTCAACAAGCCATAGAGTATTAACCATGTATGATCCTCATGGGCTGACACTGGGCCTCATCTCTTGGGGGGAGGAATAAAAAAACACATAATTGCTTGTCCTGGCAGGGAGGCAAAAGGAAAAGAGCTGCAGCAGCAGCAGAGCTATAGGGGTCCCAAATGTACAAACTACTGTGCATATACCTTCTCTGAGGGGAGTCTGCACCATCCTAGAGCATAAACAGTAACAGCTGTTTGCATCCTCATCCTGCTCTGGTAAGGGGGAGGTTGTTCTTAACCCTAGGAGAAAGATTGAAAAGTACACACACACACGCACACATACACACAAAAATAGATCTGAGCAAACATTGCCTCCATTGTGCTTGTTTTGCCAACCCTGGGAAATGATCAAATACAGGTATTTAACTGTATATACACACACACATAAAGCCCATTTTTCATGCAAGTTTCCAAATTTTAAAAGGCCACAGGGAATAAAAAACAAAACACAACAACCAGAAAACCACAATTCTGTTTAGTATTTTATAAAAACACATATTTTGAAAAGTCATCCTAATATTTTGTGAAATATAGATGTGAAAAATATAATTTTGTAGCAAACCAAATTCGGTGCTAAAGGTTGTTAGTTCTTCCCGGCATCAACCAATGAATTTTCAAAATAAAAACCTTTGAGGATCTAATGACAAGATATCATAGTGAAGAGTTTAGTGTGAAGTCAAGTGGAAACAATATTCAGTTTCAAATATGAATGATGATGGGCTTGAACATGCCAAGTATCAGACAGAAGCCCAGCCCAGAGCTGGATCCTGACTGTATGACTGAGAATTTTATAGACCAAACTCAGGAGTTCTCTGCTATTTTCCCCAAGAAGCATTGACACTGATAGCTACCAGGACTTAGTTGTTAACCTGGCCACATGACTTTAATAAGGACCACACTTCACGAAATTCATTCATGTTACTCCTTTCACATTGCATCCACTCTATGCTCAGAGTTTCCTCTTCAAATGTCTGTTTTGAGAAGTCAGTTTTAAAACTCCACATCTTTCTGCTGCCTGTGAAACTTTCCCTTAGGCAATTTCCCTTACTGACCTGGTGTCTCCTCGAACAGGCATCGTCTCCTGCAGCCTGGCCAGTGCAAACAACCCCAGAAGGGTAAAATCTGTGAAGGGGGAGCACTGAGTTGCCTGCAGGTTCTGAAAGGAGCCTCTCATGGTAAGACTTTGAGAAGACAGGCATGGCTTGGGTTCCACCTGGTGGTCAGGAGATCGTCTGTGATAGCCACAGGCTCCCAAGTGTCCATCTTGATGACCACAAGGGCTCGCACAGGCATCCATGGACCACAGGTCACTCTCTGGCCATGATGATGTGAGCAGCACTGAGGAGGCAAAGGGAAACTCCTGTGTCTGCCCTGCAGAGGGTGTTAGACTAGATGAGGGGTGGGCATGGAGAGCTCCTGAGTGGGCACCTGCAGCCTGGAGGGACTGGGTCAGTTTTCTCCATTCACTTCATGGTGTCGCTCTCCAGGGCAGAGACAGCTGAGGGTCATTTGTACTTGCTCTGTCCTTTAAGACTTTGATATGGGCTGTCTGGGAGAGTCAGTCTGCCTTTAGGTATTCCCACCCTGCTGCCATCACATTGCTTACATGCCTCAGGATAATTCTTTGCAGAGTACTCAGCATCTCAACATAGCTCAGTGGCTCACAGAGCCATGTTCTGCTCCTGAGTGTACTCACAACTACTACCAAAACGGGTACACAGACTGTGAACTCTGACAAATCACAGCATATTCTCAGGCCAACCCATGGCTGGTGTCCTGGTTCTCAGAATGAACCAGTGCATCTTCCAGATCCACCAGTAGCTTCTCTGCTGGATACTCAACCATCAAATATTTTCCAACAAGACAATTAGGCACAGTGGCTGGCCCCAAGGAGAGTCTGCATGTTGTTTATTAACTGAAAAAGTGTTCAATCTTGCTAATACATTTGCTCTTCCCCCCAAAAGTAGAACCCTAGCGAATTATTGCTGGGGGAATATTCACCCTCAGGCAACTCTTGGCAGGATAATTTTGCAAGAACTTCCTGTTGAAGGAAAACAACCACCAGATGTCATCGTAGGATAAATTGTTTAAAAATTGCTATTCAAAAAGCACAAAGCAAGCTCAGGTTATTTCATTGGTTCTCCAGCAAACCGTGCAGGGCATCACTGGGGCCACATGTTCTGTGTTGTTTCCTTCACTCATCATGAGACGAACAAGGGAACTTGGATCAAAGTACTAGGCTGGATTTCACAGGGAGTTAAACTCGGGACAAATAGCCACACATTGTACACTGCCAACTGTATTGCTTCTGTGTCAGTTTATTTTTTAGTTTATTTTTTTCCCACTTGTATCAGTTGGTCTGTTAAACATTACTCCTGTGTATAGACATTTTGTTCACATCCTGATACTGCCACGTTTTCAGCATTACTGCCACAGTCAGAAAAACATACGTTGGTGTAAATCAACGAACGACATGTAACATCAGTCACTTATTCAGTAACAAGATCTTGGCCAAAAACTCAGTTCAGAAAGTGAATGCTGATTTTCTTTCACTACTTATTTCAAGATATGATGAGTGATACAACTCTTTTGCCACTGTCAGAGTCATTGCTCTGTGCTGGAAATAACCACAAAAATTTACCTACTGTCAATCACCTCTTCAATGCCATCTGAACATCTCAACAGTCACTGCACAGTTTCATAAGGATGAACAAATCTTTATTCATAAGTCTTTATTTCTATACGACAGAGCAAAGTCTTTTCTACATATGAAAACAAGTTTTTTGAAATTGCCAAAGTTGTTTCTTTTTACACATTCCATGCTAACCACATGGCAAAGATCTCTCCTTATCAATAAAAAACATGGTTTCTCATGTTTCATCCTTCCCCGAAGTATGAAAAGTGAAATGCTTCTCTATGGGCACAGCTGATCTTGAAGAAAAGAATACAGCATTCACCCACCTCTGGGGCTGCCTCTGTAGCAATATGGGAGTGAAGTCCAGTGTGCAGAAGAGTCTAGGCAGCCTTTGGAGACTTGCATGAGGCATGGTGGCCTTCAGAGCTTTTTTGTAAATGGCAGTTCTTGGTGTCTCCACAGTCCTACATACAAAACTTCTTTCTTCTGGCCTGGAATTTGAGAGAGGAATCCCCAAAGGGACCTCCTGTTCACCCTAGACAGTGAAAATTCCTTATTTATCCGAGCAGAGCTTCCAGGACCCCATGCATCTATTAGCTGGCATAATATAACAGGAGCACACAAAAGGGCTCCAGTTATAACTGCTGCTCCATCTCCAATACGGTGTCCTTCCCAAACAGCTCATGGTCCTTCCCAGATAACTCCAGCTATTTATTGTGACCTTCCAACCATGTCCTACAGAGTCAGAGATGATGGGGACACACTAAATCTCCATCCCTCATATCCCTGCTGTGGTACAATGACATGAAGCAGCCCTGAGTGGCTGATAGACCCCAGTCCATTGGCTCACAGCTGTGCACCTGAGCTCATGCTCCTTTCTGCTGACTCCAACCAGCTGAACAGCAGGGCTGAGCTGAAAACCACCTTTCTGCTCATGGCACAGCACTGTTCACATCTCAGAGCTCCTCTCCCTTCCAGGACCTGTACTGCTGCACTCTGTTTCTAGGCTCTGGTTTCCCCAGTAACACAGAAACCTGCTTTATTGTGTGAAGTCAGTGAGCATACATAATTAAAAACACAAGTGGGGAGCATCTCTGCATTATAAGATATTTCTTTATTGGTGTTGCTGGCAATATTCCTGCTCCAAATGGGAATTTGAGTTACTGACCACCAGAGGTCCTCTCCAGCCAACATTTCACTGGTTCTATTCTTTTTTTCCTATTCCTCTCTTTGTTCAAGAGAAGGAACTGGAAAGCTAGAAATATTATTAATGGCAGAGAAGGAGAATTTTCATATTTAGGAGTTTATGCATGATATTTTGGATTCTTTTGTGGGTTGAAACCTGTTAGGAAGAAGAGTGTCAGAGATAGCAATTATCAATATTCATAGCCAGTTATGTAAGTGATGGGAAAGTGCTACTGAAGATGTGTCTGGCTATCATGTCCAACAATTTTCCCTGTATGTCAGTGGGGGAAGAAGAGGGAAAAGCATGTTTATAATGGTACTGCGGCCACATAAAGAGAACAAAGAAACAGTAAATAGTTTCATTCCTTATTGAAAAAAAAATGACATTGATCTTTGATTTGTTCTTACAACTCAGTTTCGGGGCTTAGGCCAGGCACTACATGTTCTATTATGTGTCACTCAAACATTTGTCACTTAGGCTGCATGGGACAATCTTTCCAGTTTGATTTTGACCTACAAGAGATAAGCACAGCACAGGTTTGTTCTCAAGCTGACATGGTCTTTCCCAGTAAATAAAAATACCTTTATTTTGAATGTTGCAGGATACATAATTTTTCCCTCCTACAAACCCCAGGACAAGCCTGTAGTTTTCTATGAATCACATTCTCACTTAGTGTATGCAGAATTCCACAGAGCATTGCGGATATGAGCAGAGCATCTGTCTCTTGAACTCCAAATCCAGACCTAATAGTGACATGCTGTACATGTGTTGATGTGTTGGTTCCGTTTATCAGGAGGCAATATGCTATATACAAACCCTTCTTGCTGACAGTTCCTTGCAGCTCATCACATTCACTAGGGATCTAGGATGAGGGAATGGCACCTTTTCTGAAATTTCACAGATGGTAACATACCATGACATTCAAGGAATAAAAATATGTCCTCTCCATTTGAGCTGCCTTGGATCTGGCCTGATCTTATGACATTCATATTTGCATGCCTAAGGTGGAAGCAGCTTTGAAATAAACATTGTGATAAATGAATAATACAGCAAAGAGATAATTATGCACAGAGTCAAAGAAAATTAGAGTTGCAAAATTAAACCCTGTGAAGCTAGGAAAGGTGGGCCTAAATCAGGTCTTTTGGATCATACTGATAGGCATCATCATTAACTGGATGATCACATACTGCTCATCAGCTCACAGAATGGATGATGTTCACTTAGTAAGCAGCTGTTCCATATTGTATTTTCTCTTCATTTTTCAGTATGTTGCCCTGTGTATTATTTATTGCAATGAATTACTGATTTGTTCTGAGAAGAGAATTATTCCTTTTTCACCTGAGATCATAGATGGCAAGAATACCTAGAATCAAACAACTCTCTCCTTTCTTACCTTCCCTCTAGAAACGAATAATCTAATTTTACTTCCATGCACTCTCTCTTGTCTCCCAAAACTGTTTCATTATTTCCTTATCTGCATATTTCTCTATCTTGTGTCTTGGTTTAGACTGTAAATGGCTTGGGATGAAATACCCCTGTGCTTTGAGCTTGCCAAAACCAAGCAATTCTTCAACAACATTTGATGTTTCTACACTTTTCTGCTAACAAGTATTTTGTCTTTCTGCTTCCAGGACATTCTTTAGTCTTTTCAGGGAGCTCAAAGGGGCATAGAGTTGTCAGCAGCATATTACAGTGATGGATGATTTAGAAAACTCCAAGGCAGATCAGTTTTAATGGAGTCTGAGGTGTAGCAGCCATGGGGAGCCCATATCATCCTGGCATCAAAAGGAATTTCTCAAAGGACACTATCACAGAGCTCAGAATTCAGTCTTATAGACTGGGCCTGTTATCTCTTTCTGTCTCTGATTCCTGCAGTCATTATAATTATATGAATGGATTGTCCAAACTGGAAAAAAAAAAAGCAACAAAACCCCCAAATGCCTCCCCAAACCACAACACTACCAGAAAAATCCTTATCCTCCTGTGAAGAAGGAAGCTTAAGGAACAGAGATAATAAGCAGCCAGACTATCCTGTAGCTCCTGTCTGTAGGGATACATTCCCACAAAGTTGCTGTCTCAAACTAATTGCCTGTGCTGACTCATTCACAGAATCATGCCGGCCACAGACTGTAATTATCATGTCATAATTATCACTTCAATAGCATAAAGAGTGCACTCTTATCTGATATGATAAAATAGTTCAATTAATTTTAAACAGAGGGAAACACTAGTACATCCTTACAGCCTGGCCACAGAGACAAAGCAAGCTGTCAGAATTAGATTATTGATTTCATGTTCTCTCCTGGCTTTATTAATTTTTGTTCAGGCATTACAGTCACCATTTTTCATGCACTTAGGAGATTTTAATTCGGCATAATACAGAAGAAAAAGAGTAAGATTAGATATAAATTCAGGAGAGAGAGATAATGGAGAGAGGTAAACTGTATGTAATATTTACAGTGGAGGTAGTGATGATTTCAGCAAGCAGGAATCCTATCTCCCTGGGAGAAAGAGTGGCAAGGTGAAAAAGAGGAGAGGAATTGCTTCTTGCTATCAGTGGTAGGGCTGCTGTTTCTCTTTACAAGTCAAAGCAGATTGCTGTTAAATTAAAGCTTGTAGAATCACATAATCATAAAGGTTGGAAAAGACCTCCAAGTTAGTTTTTAATCCAGTGAAGAGTGCACTTGTTCAAGCCAAGAGCTGCCCACTTCTTCAGGAGACAGTATCAAAGGCTTTACTACGGGCCAGGTAGACAACATCCACAACATTTCCCTCATCTACTAGGTGGGTTACCTGGAATTAAATAGGACATCAGGTTGGTCAAGCAAGACCTGCTTTTTCAAAACCCATGTTGGCTGGGTTTAATCCCCTGGTTGTCCTGTAAGTGCTGTGTGATCACACTCAAGATAATCTGTTCCATAACCTTCTCTAGCACTGAAGTTAGGCTGACAAGCCTATAGTTCCCTGAATGCTCCTTCTGACACTTCTTGGAGATAAGCATCACACTGGGCAACCTTCAGCAGTCTGGACCTCCCTGGTTAAAAACCCATGTTGGCTGGGTTTAATCCCCTGGTTGTCCTGTAAGTGCTGTGTGATCACACTCAAGATAATCTGTTCCATAACCTTCTCTAGCACTGAAGTTAGGCTGACAAGCCTATAGTTCCCTGAATGCTCCTTCTGACACTTCTTGGAGATAAGCATCACACTGGGCAACCTTCAGCAGTCTGGACCTCCCTGGTTAACCAAGACTGATGTTGAATGGTGGAGAGCAGCTTCATGAGCTCTTCCACTAACTCCCTCAGTACCCTTGAGTGAGTTCTACCCAGCCCCATAGACTCGTGAGTGTCCCAGTGGCTCAGGAGGTCACTAACTACTTCCTCCTGGATTGCAGGGGGTCTGTCCTGCTTTCCATCCCTGTCTACCAGGGAGTTAGTTGCTCTGAGGAGTTAGAGACTGAGGCAATGAAGGCATTAAGTACCTCAGCCTTTTCCTCATCCTTGGTAACAATGTTCTCCACCATGTCCAATAAAGGATGGAGATCTTCCTTATCCCTACTTTTTCTGTTAATATTTTTATAAAAACACTTTCTATTATCTGTCTTTGTATCAGAAGCAAGAGAATTCTACAATGGAATAGAACAAATGCACACTTTAATGATGCTACTTCCAATATTTCCAGCTTGATATCTTTCATAAGCAGTTTCCTTTGGACTTGTTCCTGTCATGTGCTCCAGGGGCAAATACTGTGTAGCATGTTAGAGTGAGTCTCAGTTACCTGATCATTCAAAGAGTTCTGTGCATTTAAACAAAAAGCCTCAGAATATCATAGGAAACCTAATGTGCAAGGCTGTGGTAAACTAATTCCTTTAGTATCAGAAAACTTTCCAGTGAGTACATTGTGTTACCATGGTTGCAAGACATTTCACTATTCCAGAACTATCGCCTGTCAGCGCTGCTCAAAATATAATAGAGAAGTCTAAAATAAATAGTTGTGAAAGATATTGGGGTTAAAGAGTCAAGCTTGGGGTTAAATTTAGGGGCAGTGATTTGCCTGTTTCCTAATGAGAAAGGCAGAAAAATCCTTGTAAGAGGGAACCTGTATTTAAGATCCACAGCAACCAAAAGATCCCAGGATATATCTGCAGTGCAGATCTTGCCAGCTACAGGAGGGAGAAGCTACACAGTGTTTGCTCCTGCCTGTTCTGTGCCGACCCTGGAGCCACAGCTGCCTCACTGGGCTCCAGGACTGCTGGCACCATAGAAAGTCAGAACTGGTGGGAAGGTGGCAGAGGACTGTTCTCTTCCAGGCTTCAAATGCTCCAGCTGGGATTTGATAACAGCATGCATCCACCCAGCGGGGTAGCCTGGATTGCTGCAAACCCAAGCTGTATCTGCACTCCTCTGCTGGGGTGGAGGACTAGACTGCAAGGAGAGAGGAAAAGCTTGTTTGTGGAATAGGTATGAGATTTCAGAATTTTAACCTAAGGAAAGGTCTGTGGTGACTTCACCTACCAGAGGATTTTCAACTGGGCGTAGTCAAATAATATGAGAAACAAGGCTAAATTAGTCTTGGTCATAAATTCAGAAGTTGGGTTGTATTCCAAGCCTGAAATTTGTTTTCTTAGGTATCTTAGAAGTTGAGCCAAAACCATCCAAATGCCTGCAGCAAACTCTGTTAAGCAAGGTCTCAGCAGGTCTTGGTACAATGAACTCCAGGAACTCCAGCATTTCCTTCAGAATGCAATGAACTTTGCTTGTCTTCCCTCTGCACCCTCACTCTCCACACTGTGCCTTACAATCTCTATTTCAAGTGTCCTTATAGCACACCTTAGGCGCTCTAATCCTTGGTTTTACAGGCTTCTTTCTATCCACAGGGTGCAGAGAGAGCATACAGCAATCAGGCTCCTTAAACACACTTGCTAAACATCTCAAGTCTTCTGGGACAGGAGCCAGGTCAGAAAGGCCTAATAGATCACACCTGAACTTCTTTGCTTAAATTTCCCGAAGCTCTAGTGGTTTACTATCATCTCTGTCTTAGAGGCTTACCTAGAGCTCCAGTGCTGCTCAAACCCACATGGATAAGGTATAAATTTCCATGAAATCCAAATGAAAAATTTGCATGGTGCAGTCAGTGAAGTAAGGAAGATTTATCTGAGATGCCAGTCCCATCTCTTTCTGCTGATGGAGACTCATGTCCTGCAATATTGCACATGTCAGCAGTAATTCTTCATCACTCTTCCCTTCAGGGCGAAGCTGATAAACAGCAAGGCCAAGAGCTGCCTTCAGCTAGAACACAAGCATGTGGTTTGAGGCAGCCATGGATGTTATCAGGTGTATAGCCAATGGCAATGAAATTCATCATGGCTGATTCTTGGCTCATTAAGAATTTTGGGTTGCCAGAAGGGTAAAAATACCCCAGTGCTTTTCAGTTTGTACTGGGACTTCTATAAATTTAGACTACAAGGCAGTATCTAGTAAGATTCAGGAAAATAAATGTTTTCAAAAGCAGGTTGGCCACCTCAACAGGCAGGCCTTGCATCCAATGCCTGATATCTTGTGCAAACCCTCTCCTTGTAATACAAGCTCTGGAAAATTGAGCTCTGCCCTCTATCAGTTGACTTTTTTGTACAGTAGAAACTGTATTAGAGGCAAGGAACAGAGGTTATATGTTGTAACACAGCATCACAGGACTGAAAGAGGCTCTTGAAGGTAAAAAGAGTAAGTAGTGTTCTCCATCATCCAGACTGATGTCAAATAGTTTTCCTGAAAGAAATCCTATAAAGTCTTTGTACACAGCATGAAGAGACATGTATTGATTGTAACCTTCTTTGACCATCTAGAGAAACAGATAGGTGCTACAAAGAAGTGGGGGTGAATATCCAGATAAGAGGACAGTGGAGTTGTCAATCCATCAGACCACGGAGCAATTCACCCTTGCAAAGTTTCTGGGGAGTCAGAGAGGACCCAGCTAGCTCCCACTACTTCCTTCTCTTCTCCAGTGTATGACACACTGCATGACACAGTGCTTCCACATCTCTTTCACAGGGTGCAACACCTCTGGGACCAATGTGTGTCCTCATTTGGCAGTGGCTAGAGAATATTGCTATAGGAGCCCAAGATGTAGGAAATTCAACACCACAAATGACTTCATTGCAGTTCTCTTCTTGTGCCAACTGCTCAGTCCAAGGTTAAGAGAAAGGGCATCCTCCATGGAGATGCACCATTATTAAATCATGTGCAAGGAATCATAATCATCAGGTACAAGGAAGCACTGATTGCAGCCCAGAAAGTTATGGCTTTCAGTTCAACTGCCTTAACTTGTTCAGTGGCTGCAACTGAGTGTTCCCATTCAGGAGAGAAAACAATACTTACTTCTGCTACTCCTCTGCTGCCTTCTTATCCACACAATACAGAACTCCTTGTTTATTTTCTTCATGTAGATCTTGCCCAGCACGGGGTACCTGATTATCTCATACCCTGCAAAGTGGGTGATTCATGCTGCAGGTTTTGGTTCCTGAGATTTCTATCTTCTCAGAGATGACATCGAAACATAACAGAAAATCTAAATCATGCTGGGAATTTGATCTAATTCTCTTAGGCAGAACTTAGTAGCTAAAAGCAGCAAGCAGAGATAATAAACATTGTTTCTGCCTAGATGGAAGCATCCACCCAATCAATTATTGCTTGGTACATCACTGTTTAAGAACGAACATCATTTAATTAATACAGTAAGTGCAGTTACAAGGGTGCTTATATATTCATGGAAAAATGACATTTTTTTTCTGAAAGTAGTGATGTAAAATGCATGAATGTATGTATGCACACCTCACTTACATAAAAAGGGCTTAGCGTACTAGCTGATGTTAATAGCAAGCTTTCACTGACTACATTGATGCATAAATTTTTGACATATATGCACAAGTCAGGTAATGCATTTGCATACTAAGCAGAGAGTTTGAGTTCCAGCTTTCTGGGGCAGAAACTGCTTTTAATTGTGTGTGATGCATAGCACCGGGAGGCTGACAGCACTAATCGAAAGTTAACAAGCAGGAAGGATTTGTTCTTTGAGAGCTAAAATTTCCAAGTAATCCTTTACATCTAATCCAGCTTGAGCTAAGGAGTGGGAGAAGAATTGCAACTGGACTTTTGTGACCTCCTCAAATCATTTGTCAGTTGAGGTTCTGCACTTCCAGAGAGATAGACGTAGCTCTAGCCTGGTCAGGAGAATAAACAAGAGGAAAAAGTAACACACAAAAGCAAAGTGAGGAAAAAGTTTAATCACATCTCTCTAACCTGACATTTTTTGTTGGGGGACTGCCAGATGTATGCCAATGCTTCTCTACATATTGTTTGGGATTTGCTGGTTTCAGCACTAAAATGGACAGCAGTGGAAGCTTCCAGTGTGTTTGAAGATTAATTTCACATAATCGCAACAAAGCTGACGTCAACAGGATAAATTTAATTACTACCCCGACAGTTGGGAGGCAATTAATGCCCTTAAACTTTCAAGCACTCTCTTCCTTGCAGTTTTCCCCTTGCCTTATTCTGTCTAATTAGAAACATGCTTCAGGGTAAAGCTGACCATGGTGTTCCATTACCACCTTGTCATCAGAACCATAGAAACTTCTCAGTTAGACATCAGCTCTTTCCCCAGAATAAGAGTCAGGGCCATCTCTGGGTGGTGAGAGCTGCAGAGTACACTAATATGTTCACCTTACAGTATCAAGTCCCACTATATTAATCCTTGGGGTGTGTGGATAAAGGAATATCCCATGTAGACTGTGGCAGGATTTTTTATCACCTGATATAACCTTTTGTATTTCTAGGCAATAAAGTGGAAAACAAGCTTTGCAAAAGGACATTAGTGTGCCAGTAATTTAGTCAGGAATTTAAGGAACACCTCCTGTGAAGCTTAATAAATCCCATCTTGCACCTGAATGGAGTGGGGTTTCATATCTCCAGGGAAAGTGAGCATTAAAAAATCCCCTGTTGTAATGGCATCATTAAGAGTGAGATCTATACCACATGCAGCATCCAGACCATTACATTTTTGCTCTGAAACTGGAAAAAAATCCACTGATGCAACAGAGCACAACTTGGAATTTCATTCCCAGATAAAATTCCAGTGTTCATGTTCATTGTGAATCAGGCAAAAGGTGAACTTCCTTTTCTTATGAAGGATCAGAGATTTTTGTGAGTGTTTTGGCATTTTCACCTTTCTAAAATTTAAATGTTTTCTTTTGCTTTGCTGGACTGATGTAAACATATTTATTTCTGTCAACACTAAACTGCATTCTCCTACTCCAGCAGCTTTACCAATGTATTTTAACTTGTCTCTCTGCTGCTGAGTGTTGCTGACCACTGAGGGGTCCATACATACAGCTATATATGCATGTGCTACTGTCCATTAGAGGACTCAAAACAACTATATGTACAATGTAAATCCCCCAAACCCCAATATGACAATGCAGTTTAGCACTTAGAGATTGCTTCAGCCAAATGAAGTATTTTGATTTGGTTTTCCTCTATGAAGAAATGATACTCCCCAGAGCAGTTACATTTGTGAAATCCCTGAGTAGTGTAAAACATGTATTTTTCAAGGTTCAAATCAAAATACATATGGTTTTGTTTGAAAATTACTTTTATTATACCAAGAGGTCAGTAGAGTACTGAGTGAACAGTACTGGGAGAATTGGGGTTGTTCAGCCTGGAGAAGTCACAGGGAGAACTTATCGTGGCCTTTAAGTGCTTATAGGGACCTATAAGAAAGATGGGGACTAGAAATAGGACAAGGGGTGATGATTTTAATCTCAAAGAGGATCGATTTAGATTAGATATAAGGAAGAAGTTTTTTATTATGAGGATGGTAAAACACTCGCACAGGTTGCCCAGAGAGGTGGTGGATGTTCCATCCCTGGGAACATTCAAGGTTAGGTTGCACAGGGCTCTGAGCAACCTGATCCAGTTGAAATATTCCTGCTCATGGCAGGGGGATTGGACTAGCTGACTTTTAAAAGTCCCTTCCAACCCAAACTATTCTCTCATTCTCCAGTTCTACTGCTGGGATTGGAAACCTCTGTGGCTTCTTTCTCCATTTGGTTCAGTGGAGAGCCAAGACCTTCTACTGGAAAATCACTGCTATTTCTGTGTGTGTTCAGTCTTACTGCTGTCAGCAGAACAGAACCTGGAAAAGAAACTCTGCCCAATAGTTTTGCTTTATGTCTACATTGCAGCGAGTGCTGGCAATTAATGATCTGTTGGCAAATTAACACTGCACATGGCAATTGACTGTGGTAATGAAGTTATAGAGTCTTCTTTATGGTTTATTAGCACAATAACAAACCACACTCAGCATGTAATAATGGCACACAGTTAAATTAAAGACTTGCTGATGCCTTATAAACCATTTTGAGAAACATTCTTGCAGCAATCGGTAATAGTCTTTGCAGTGAGCATGAAGACTTTGCTCTGTATTCTGCAGATACAGTTCTGTCAATATAGTTTTTCTATTACTCTTGCATTGCTAACAAAGCAGGTCAGGTAGTGGAAAAACAAATTGACTGGAATATTTACTTCAAGTTGAACTAATTTTTAAGCACTTTGGGTGAAAAATAAGTCTTGGCTTCTTCAGACTACATCTATTTCTTCTCATATGAAGAAATATAACACTAGAGTTGTTCATCACTTTCCTCTCAGACAGAGCAACCAGCTGAATTTTACAGTGTTTCTCAACACTTGGCAACTTGAATTGACTGTACAGCTTTTTAAAAATTGGCAGAGGCTAAATCTATCCTCTCAGCTCAGACAGGTGAAATGTACTGTTGTGACCCAAGTTTTACAATGAGCTTCCCTCAAACTTTCTGCTTCATGTGTATGACCAAGATCCTCCCTGTTTAAAGAGGAGGCCTCATTTCAGACTCCCTGCCCATCCACTATTTGATCCCAAAGTGGAGAGGCGTTTGCACGGAGCCAGAGCTCTGTGCCTGCACACCTACTGAGCTCAAAGCACCCAGAGAAGCCTGGCACCACTGTACTGTCAGATCTGCTTTCCAGCCCCTATGGAAATGTAGGAGCATTATCTCTCTCCTTCTTGCAGGCATGGCAAGTACTTTGCTTTATTCAGTGTTGCAATATAGGATTCATGCTGTGAGTGATCAGGCTCTCGGAGAGACCCGTAATGGCAACTGTATGCTGAATTTAACAACAGACAAAAATATCTGGAACTCTCCAGACTTCTCTCTGCAGGAAGCCAGAGCAATGCTTAGGGAAGCTATTATCTGCTTCTTTCCAGAAAAGTTAGGTTTCTTTCCTCCAGCTTCCACCGTGCCTTGCTGGCCACTAGAGGACATCCCAGACCTGGCCAGCTGCTGGCCCTCTTCATAAAACCCATAGCTGACACCAAGGTTCTTGTTTCCCTCAGTCTGGTATTAGACTTGACGGGGTTTTAGGTCAGTGGAGGTTTTCTTTTTTCTGCCTGACAGAATGAATATAGGGATATAGGAGGAAAAGTCATCTTTTTTCCTACACTGAATGCGTCTTGTCTCCTTAAACTGAAAACTCATTAGGCAATGGCTAAGTCTGTTGTGAGGATTTGACTATATTATCCATCTGTCTGATTTGAGATTTTCTCTTAGTCAAGATACCAGGGCAGAGTGTGTAATGCACTGCCCTAAGCAGAGCAAAGAGTCTACAACAGAGAACATCTCAGTGTATGAAATGTTTGCTTACAGTTCAAGAAGGAGTCAAGTCATATTCCTGAGCTGAACAAGAACAGTCTTCATTATGCTGATACAGACATTCTTGCCAGGGCCTCACAGGGAAATTTGCACCTTCCACCTGTGTTCATGAAAGCTGTGATTCCAAGATGAGGTACAAAAGGAATGGGTCTGTCAGAGACCTTTGAAAGTTTTAAATTTTCCTTATATAAAAACTAGAGTACAGACAAGAAGGTGACCACTGGTTTCCCCTAGCAGTCATCTAAGGAGATGACAAAGCCATAGGAATATGAGATTACTTTGGAGAATGTGCATAAAACTTCACTTCAGCCAATGCAAGGAGGCTCAGCAGGGGCTCTGAGGAGCTCTCAGAACTTCTGTCTATTGACTGCAGAGGGACATTCCTCTTCCTAAACAAAGGTTAAGGATACATCACACTATTCCATCCCAGAATGGTGTTTAGTGCATGTTTTTGTGCCTACATAGAACAGCCAGAATCTAAAACTGCCTTTGGGATTGATGTCTATAAATCCTACATCACCTCCTGCTCACCAGCATTTGCAGGTTCCCCATCAGGGCACAGTGGTTTGCAATAAGTCCATTTTGTTGCCAATCCTCCCTTTGTCTCATCCCTCAGAAAAGCAGACTCAGCACTATACAAATTCTGTGCAACAGAAGGCCTTTTACCTTGTGAACTCTTTTATAACATTACTCTCTTTAAGACTGCTATGATTAAGGAGCTTATAATCTTCTTCAGGTCTCCAGGCTATCACAGTCTTAAGACTGACAGTGTTTTCTAGCCACCTCTGACACTGTCATTTCCTTGTGTTGCCAAATTCCCTCTCTCCCCCCTGTTCTTACAGGCACTGCAAGGAGGTTCTGAAGCAAATTAAAGAATACCTGACAGATTCTTTTGAAGCTGAATATCTTGACAGAGGAATGGAGAAGTCAGAAGGGAAATGGAGAGCATGCAGCTGTGTCCTGCTGTCATGAGACAGTCGGATTTAATTTTCATTCAGCTGCTCCTAGCTGGTCACTTCCATGCCTGGCTTCAAAATGCTAATCCAGAGCTTCTCATTAATTAATGAGCTTTCCCAGTGGGAATCTGCTTACTGGGTGATATCTGTGCCTGAGGTAACCAGCTTCCCTGGAAGTTTCAGGATATTATCCTGAGAAGGAGATGCTCAGTAATCTCAAATGCATGCATGTGCACTAACTAATATGCAATAAATACACCTAGTAATGCCAGTGTTTAAAGACTGGCTCACAGATGCTGACTGGACTCAAGAAACTGCAACAATTAGTCATGAGCAATTATGAGCAATGACTTTCTTCTTTAGTGCTTTGGAAAGAATCTATGCTGTGGCAGTGTGAAATAAAGACTTACCAGAACAACTGGAGCAGCTCAGACTATGGCTTCTTTCCACCAGCCACACTATAGATGGAATGATTTCTATTGTAGCCATTTTCTCTAGTGCTTTTTGTGTTTTGTCCTTGCCCTGGTCCTGTTGACAACAGCAGGACAACATCTCATACGATAGGTAGTCACCACTAGGTAGCAACATCTTTCCTTCTTTGCAGTATGGGAGGAATTTCAGCTGTGTTATGTTATGGTTCAGATCATATTCTCAGTGCCCTAAGAGGTAACCCAAGCTATTTCACTCTATTGCTGTAGTAACTACCATCACAATCTCTCTGACCTTCACGAGGGCAAGAGGCTACTGATAATGCTTTTTGTGCATTTCAGGAGAATCCAAACCCTCACACAAATAATCCAGAAAGCACCTATTCCTCTTGATTCATCAGGCAGAACCCTTGAGGTGTTCAGTGACATCAAACTGGGGAAATCTGCAACCTCTGCCCATAAGAGGGAATGGATCTTCATGCCAGGGCAGGTAGATGAATTAGAGGATTTCTTGAGATCCTTTGAAGTATGAATCTATGGAGCCATGACCAGAACAGATCTGAGTATTTGGAGAGTGTGAATTTAGAGGGTGTTTGGGGTGAAGAATGCAGGTTACACATATTTGTAACACACTGCTTTGGAGGCTATCTGTAAGGGTTAAGACTGGGACATTCAGATTTCAAAGCACCTGTCTTGTAGAAAAACAGGTATCTGTAAATTGTTTGTCATTGAAGGCAGAAGTAAGGAGTCCTCACTTTCTTAAGACAAGTTATACGGATGATCAGTGCTGAGACCTATCCCAGCTAGTGAGATGGATTGAAAAAAACTTTTGGCTTTTAGAAGGATAACATCAGCAGCATCAAGAAGTAGTCTGTGACCCTCTGTGTACATCATGGCCAGGTAACCTGAGCTCTCTGATGGGCCCAGCAATCAGTCCAGCCACAAAGATAGTTAGTCTTTCAGATAATGGTGCAAAAATATTTTTTTCTCATAGGAAGATATTCTCTCAGATCTTTATACCAGTCAGGAGTTACTGACCGAGTCAACTGTTTGCAGTCTGAAAGAAAATCCTCATAGACTGGGACTTTCATAAGAGTTCAACTCAGAAGAATGACATAGGCTTATTTTGCAGTAAGAGGGATTCAGGTATGTAGTAGTGGGGTGATACTGGGCTGTTCCTAACCAGCTTTTAAAGGAGAAATAACAAATGAACAGCTTGGAAGTCACTCCTCATCTCCAACCAAGACTCCAACAGTGGCAGTTAGGCTTAGCTCCGACTGCAAATCGATTCTGGATTACCATATCCAGTGAGAGCATTGCTATTCAGGTTACTGATGGTGATAAAGTAGGTCGTTAACAATGAGCCAGCACAAAGCAAGTCATTTTAATAGTTGAAATGTTATCCTCTCTAAAGGAGTCATAATAATAATGCAATATTATTGAGCCTTTCTAGTCTGCAGGCATCTGTCATCTGTCTGCCTAAAACTGATAGGGTAGAGTGCATTTGAATTTCTTCTGCAGGAAAGACATGATAAAGCTTTATCACTGCTCTCTTTTTTCTCCCCTTCTTTGCTGCCTGCACATGCCAATAGCTGCATGTTGTCAATTTTCTTATATTTTTTAGATCTTGCAACACGTGGGACCTCATTGCTACACAGGACAATGCTGACCTGTTACTATGGGTTTACTGGCAAAGGTGACACAAATGAGGGGGGATGATGGTTGCACACATATTCTCATATCAGAAGTGATGAAACAAGTTTCACTAAAGGTGATTATTTTTATTCCTACCTAGTGGGCTTCCTAGTCATTTGCCTGTGAGCAATCCACACCAGAAATTCCTATTCCCAATGTGTGTGAAGGTGTGAGGTGTTCCTCTTGACTACTCACAGGTAAGTGGTCTGTGATGAAAGTGCCAGAAGTACCTCCTTTCCTTTACAAGGGGGCAGAAGACATCCACTTCCATAGATTTCAGGAGGATCCCTGAATGTTCAGTTTATCAGAAACAGTACAGAAAACACTGACAAATAACACCCCTGCATATGGGTTACCTAACAGCACCTCAACTGGCACAACAGGTTTTCATAAGACTGGAACCTGAAAAAACACTGGAAGATTTGAAAACTCATGCTATGAAGGGCAGCAGCAGTGACATTAATACCTCAGATAACAGAGGGTTTGGATGACTCAGGACACTGAGTCTAATCTTTAGGCCATTGGATTTAGATCTCAAGGACTCCTGAATCTAATATCAGCACAAAATGTAGCTCTAAGTGTCCCATGCATGTTAGAAGGGACAAGCTGCCTATCAAGATTTACACCCACCCAGTGTATATTTATTCATGAATTTTTAATAAGGTATCAGCTCTACTTTGAAGACACAGACCTGCAGTATTAGAAACATAAATGAAGTAATCATGTGAGAATATGATTAAAATCCTGATTTGAGCTGCACCCAGAAAGATGTTGCCTAGATCTTTACAAAAGAAAGGGCTAGTTAATGTTAATGTATGCAAATACTTATCCAGACATCTAATTTGATCTGCTTTGGAATTTAACATAACCTCCATCATCAGACCTTCTGAGTGACTTTTGTTTAATCAGCTTCTACTGCTTAATGAGTGGGGTGATTAACACTCAAGCAGAGGATTTGATGTGCTGTATGTCCAGTGTTAGTAGAGGACAAGACTTAATAGGATTTCTTCTCTTTACTTTTCTCCTTTTCCCAAAATATGTGGTTGGTCATATGCTAAGTACAACCACCAACCCACTATCAATTAACTTGCTATCAGTAAGGCATTATAGGATTGCTATTCCTGCTTGTTTGCAGTAGTTACTGCATGTAGGCCACTGCACACAGTTACTCAGAAACTAGCTGCATAATTACAATTATGTGCAGTGGCCAACACAGGGTGACTCTTCCAAGCCATCAGTGTGTGCTCAGGATAGAGATAGCTGGATGGCTAGAGGATTCCGAAGAAAAATGAACAGATGTACCTGATGTTGAAGGCTGTAAGTCAGGTCTGCTGTTCCTCTGGGGTCTAAATATTATGCAGCAGATGACCAAATCCCACCAATTACAGAACAAGAGCATAAGTAGTGTCTGGGCAAACAAGCTCCCAGTTCAAGAACCAGTCATCAAATCATCTTAAAAATGACTCCATGCAACTTTCTGAAACAGTCTTGGATTTGCAAGATCAACCCAGAGAGGTATGAAATCCTACAAACTGCCTTTCATGTCAACTGAAGTTGCAAGAGATCAGCACATCTCAGCCTTATGTCTAATCTTGCTGTAAAGTGAACAATTAAAATCTCTGCCAAAGAAATGCCCATAGCACTTCTTACTCATGTCCTCTAAATGTAAATTGGAGTTGGCCTTGTGTCAGCTAACAACTGAGGTGCTTTTGGCAAGAACTCTTGCTCGCTGAGACAAACCAAACCTTTTAAAACTCTCTGTGGCTTCTAAGAAGAAAAAAAAATATTAAAAATGCCCAGTTATCTGATAATAATTCAGCTTTATTGTGGTGTTCCTTATATGTCCTGCTATAGAGCAGGATGGTTATGCTACATGAAGCCATGAATTCAATGCCTGCCAAAAGTGGCATGAGGAGCTGTGACTCACCCTCTTAATGGGAAGTATAAGAATTAGAGTTGCTGTTTCTTCTCCTCTCATGTAGATTCAAGACCTTCCATGTCCCCTCATGGTGACCCTGAAACTCTGTAACTCAGAGTGCCTGAAACTCTGGCCCTTATCTTGAATTGGATGTTTTTTGTCAGGATTATCCTCTATTATTGCTTAGTTTTATTTGTACTAGTAGTGACACAGCCTTAATTGTTCTTAAGTCAAGTGGGGTTCTTGTGACCTTGGTATGTCTCCTATGACCCCAGCATGTCCTAGGACAGCTCTGACTGTAATTGCTGGGCTTGGTTCAAACAAATACTTTTAAACAAAGAGTCTCTTAAACCCCTTTTCCCATGAGGTAATATCTAAATAACATGCTGTTTCCAAAGCCTGGAGGCAGCTGATTGCATCTGAAGAAATGCTCCTCAAATGAGTTTGACAGCTGCATTTCTTGTGGAAGAATTCACTCATGCAAAG
>NW_008663332.1:36133-61612 GCF_000695815.1 Acanthisitta chloris
TGGACAGAATCGACTTTGGACTGAGATCACCTTTCTTGCCAGGCCTGTGTCAATATTTCTCCCACACAACAGCCTTATTCAAACTGCTCTTACTTTAACTGAAGAATGTATTTTAAAGCTGTGTTATTGTTACTCCTCATTTCCCCCTCCTACACGGCATGAAATCCTGACGCGCAATCAAGCAACTAACCCCAGGACCACTGCGTTTAATGTTCTCCTAATGCCTATCACTAAGAAGTATAAATGCCAGAGAGTTGTCTGGGTGCCTTATAAAATAAGTACATCCATCTGTGGGGACAAATTATAACAGCTCTCCAGAAGTAGAAAAGGCTGCACAGCAGGGACATGCAAAAGGAAACTTTGGCCAAAACCAGCATGATGCTCTGTGCTACCCAAAATGCCCATGCAGAAAAGTGCTTTTATTCTACAGCAGGACTGAAAACCTCCCATGCAGTGAACTGCTCAATAATTCATTTATCTATCGTGTCTTGCAAAGGCACAGGACTAAGTTAACTCTGCCAAGATTTTCAATACAGAAGGTTAATATAAACCCAACAAATTTCTTCCAAGCCCTATTGTACTCAATGACTAGAATTAACAGCTTGTCTGCTTCCTGTACAGTAGAAGCAAAGAAATAGCAGGGCCTTTAGAAGGAGAATGTGAATGCAAGCCAATCATCCTCCTTCTGGCTCCTGCTGGCTCTTGTCTCCAATTACAAAGGAATAATTCACTATCCAAGCTATTTCTACATTTCAAACTGGGCACTGAAGTATCTAAAGTTATTGTTAGCCTGCCGTGCTCCTGAGAAGGGAAATAAGGAGGGGATAATAGAAAGACATAAATGACCCAAATCAGTGAGATATTCTTTATGGTTTATCACAAAGGAGTTTCCCAAGAGACCTTCATGTCATGCTCTGGGCACACATAAGCACACACACCCACAATTCAGAAAGATAATGAGAGAGGGAAAACTGCAGTTTGCATCAGATGGCCACTGGTTTCATTCAAGGACATTTATGCCCATAAAAAACATATTCCCTTTATATCTCAATGTGCATGGCCATGCTTTCTCCTCTAGATGACACTGTGTCAGCTTGGAATCCAGAGCTGGAATACCAAGAGCCCTTCAACACTGGCAAAGTCATGTGGAAGAAAATTGCACCAGCACCTGCACACACTAGTCTTGTCACCAATGATTTCTGTAAAATTTGGAGCTGTTGCTTAAGGCCTTGAAGCCACTGAATCTGAATGTCTCAGCAGCAGCCAATATTGTAACTGTACAATTCAAGGTGTGAGCAAAGTTGCAGAAATGATTTGCATATGTACATGTCTATGTATATACAGTTACCTCTTGGTTTGTCTCTGTTTACAAATATTATGAGGTCACAGGCTGCAAACAATCTTCAGTTCCAGGCAAATCTATTTACTACCCAGTAAAATTCCATGCAGGAATGGACTAGGAACACTGACAAGCTAGAAGAGTAAAAGAGACTGGATCAAGACACTGCAAAATTAATCCCTAGATTTTAAGCTGCCTGCATGAATTCCCTGGATACTCTGGGGAAGAGAAATCTCACTGGGGAGAAAGCTTTTTTTTGCATCTGAACTCCCAAAACACCTCTGATTTCCCCAGGGTTACTCATGATTTCTTGGGAAGTCATTGTGATCAGATTCAAACTCCTGACATTCAAATTTATAGTACAAACTGATGAAATAACAACAAAGCGAGAAATAAATGCAGATGAATAAGGGAATTAACAGCAATGCCACTACTTTTAGTTTGTGCCTCAAAGGTTGACAGCAGGACTCAGAAGCTCACAATTCTTAGATTTCTTTCCTGTTTCACCAATAATAGGATAAATTTACACACTCATCTTTGTAAGATGGCTCCAAAGGATCAGGTAAAAATCTGGATGACAGGCACCTAAGACAATGACAACAAATTTTGGGGATATTTTCCTGTTGACATCAGCCATTAGTCATCCCTGATTAGGAATCTTTTGCAGATAATAGAGACCATTGGGCTAGCACAGGCAGGGATGAGGGGATTGATACACAAGTTTGAGCTTCAAGTACAGGAAAAATCACTTATCTCCAGAAATCTGGAAAGAGACTCCTCCAAAAGTGAGATAGAGAAGGTGAACTCTGAGGAAAGTTCGTTGATGACTCATCAACACCCCCCCCAAATAAAAAAAAAAGAGACACCTTAGAATTGATTCTTTCCTTCTTCTTTGTTTGTCTGGAAGATGGAAGAGTGAGATTTCTTAGCTTGCTTTGAATGTGGGCTGCCAGTTTCACACTGCAGTGTCAGAAGGCTGATACCAGACCAGGTGTCTACAAATTGACTCACAATTTTTCACTGTTTAATGAATAAACAAACTTTCCTTTGTAAGACTGAATTAATTTGGAGTTATTTGCCTAGGTATAAACATTGCAGATGTTTTAATTTAGGCAGTTTACACTGTCAAAATGGCTGGGCTGGCGTAGCCTTCAATTTCTGTCCATGCAAGCAGAATTCAGAGTGGCTGTTGGGGGCTTTTTAACCATGGGAAGGACAAATACTGCAGAATATCATCAAAGGAAAAAAAGTTAAGTGAAGTTTAACTAAAGTTCATGGAGTGGTTGCCATAGCAAAACTGATGGAAGCCTCTTTGCTTTAGCTGTTGAGAACAGGACTGACAAATACATGTGATACACTCTTAGGAACATTTCTGCAGCTGAGATGAATGTCTCCTCCAATTTCCACTTTCCTGATCAAAAAATGAATTGAGAAAGAAAGGGAAAATTGAGGAAGAAAAGTTTCCTCTGTAGAAAAGGGTTCTCTGCAGGCCTCAGAGGAAAGAGAAGAGGTTGTGGATTCAAGGGGGAGAAGCTATAAGATGTTTCCCTCCAACAGAGATCCAAGTGCAATGATCCAGTTAAATGCTCTTTATTTTGGCCTCAGAGTTGCTTTCCAGTGGACATGCTGATCCAACCTCTGTCATTCTATCTCTAGTTTCTTGCCTCAATGAGGACTCAGACTCCAGGAGAGAACGTTGCTGACAGTTTACAGTTCTCAGCTGAACGCTGAGTTTGGTCCATGAGGTCTAATTCCATTCTGATGTGTTTCTTCTGCCTTTAACCAACAGCTTTATAGGGGATTTTGAACCCTCATTTGTTTCTGTCCCACGGAGGAAAAATATAGCACCAAAGAAAAGAATGCTTATAACCTCTCTTTTCAGTGTTCAATGTTGATATTCCTTTACTTCCTCAGGAACTTTGTTTTCTCAGATCACATCCCATCAAAGACTCTAGTTTGTGGGTGAGTAATAGGTTGCTCTATGTCCTCTTGTCAGCCACCCACACAAATACTCCTGCCTGGATCCCAGTGCCATACCATCCTCCCACTGTGGGTGGGTATGCCAGAGCTTCTACAGATCAGTAGTAATTGGCAAAAATTCAAAGTTGCTGTTTTTCCTGGGCAGTCCCTGCTAGTGGAGTGCTAGAAGCTTGGGGACAGCATGGTGCAGACAATGCAGAGGGATGCAAAAGGGACTCCCTAAGTCACAGAGTACCAGCTACAGGTAACTGTGCCATAGAATACTTTTGCAAATAATATAAGCTTCGTCTTTCAAATTGATGCCAATTCTGTGTGCTTCCCTTTCTTCCTAATCAATATTGCTGAGTATTGCTGCCCTGGGAGAGTTTTCCAGTAAACAAACAATTTCCTCCTTCCCTTGCCAAAGCTGATTTTCAAGGCTAGCATATTCTGGGCTCCCAGTGATATTCCCAATCTGGCATCTCCACTAAATTATACATTTTGGGGGAAAATAAGTTGCAAGGCTGTGTGGAGACAGGTCACATGTAAACTCTTCTCCCTATAGGTCAAACATCTGGTTTCCACCAGTCCTTGCCTCTTGTCAACCTCTCATTGGCTATATAATCCATTTTAGCCTCTTAAATCTGCATCTGAGCTCCCATTCTGTTTCAGCCCATAGAAAACTAGAAACCAAGAGGTGGGTTTGGGCATTATTCTTTTAAAGTCTTACCCTCCACTGACTTCTCTCTTGCCATTTTAATTCTGTTACTACAGCAACCTTGTATTTCTCGCTTTGGCAAAGTTGACATGTTAGCATGGGGGCACACACTAGGCCTTTCTAATCAGCACTTATGTGGTCTAAAACATTTAGCTCATCTGCTCAGAAGACTTATTAAAATGTTCGACCCATCTGCTGTGGGAGGCTCAAGTGAAACCGAAGCCAACATTTTCCCACTCGGTTTCCTGTCACGCAGCCTGACCAGAGCCTCTCATTTCAGCAGCACACAGCAATGGTGTCTGTGCCATAAGGCAGAACACTTCCTTCTATATGGTCTTTGGACATACTTAAAAGGATGTCAGCTCAGTCTTCTGCAGTGACTGTTGGATAAAACAGTGTGCTGACATTTGCCTTTCAGAGTGCTAAATGCTAGAAAAATTATTTGACTGCAGCACACAAAATTCTGAACAACATCTTTCAGAATGCTTCCTTAGATGCTCAGAGGAAGACATTTATGGCAGCAGGTTTCCAGAGAGCTGGCTCAAGGGATGGGACCAGCCCCAGGGGAGTCCTTCAGAGGAACCGTGTAACCTGCCTGGCAAGCTGGGATTCCCTTTTCCTTACTTTTTCTCATCTAATTCTCTGGAGAGCTGTGCAACTTGCTCTTGTCGCTCCCAGAGGAAACATCACAATTTCCTTTCATTCCCTCTCCATCATCTGATACCATTCAGTTTGCCCATAGATGATCTGTGTTATGTTGCCTAAGCCTACATCTTTCCTGAGGGAGTCAGAGGCAGTGGTGATTTTGTCAGATGTATAGCTACCATCATCTGACTAGCCATAGCCATATCTGTGTCTATAATCATTCATTCACAGTTTCTCTCCAGTTTGCTGTGAGTGTTGGACTAACAGCAAAATGTGAAGTTTTCTATTATCTTCACTCAGCAGTTCTGCAATCCCTCCTGGTCATGGCCATGGACTACATAAGGAAGCAGAAGGTAGTTTGATGCTTATTTGTCCTGAGACTTATCTGCAACACAGTTGTCCTTGAAGGGAATGGCAGCAAGTTGAAAATAGGACACAGGCTGTGGAGAGAAGCTATAGGGTGAAAATTTGGCCAGTGGAAGATGGATGAGTACAATCCACAAAGGTAACTGCAGCAGAGGATGCACAGCAAAATACCTTCAGCCCACTGTCTGAGCAACCCCTGTAAATCAACTAAGGCATCTGAGAGGTTTAATCACACAAAGCTGTGCTTGATCATCTCACCTAATGTGTCTGATGGGTATTTGTAGTCAAATCCCCTTCACAATGATCCTGTTTAGAAACAAGTTGCATGGAAGGGAAACCTGCTAACAGTCAGTTCATCTCCCCATTACCCGTGGAATTTACTTCTTTAAGTGGCTCTAGGGATTACCGAGGTATTAAGGAAAGTGGTGTGACATTGAACTGTATTCCCTCTGCAAGACAAGGCAGCGTGGTGGTGTCCTCTGTGGAGATCATGATAAGGAGTCCATGATGTTTGTGAAGGGCTTTTGTGTGTGTATGTGTGATGCTTTAGTTTTTTAATGAGGAAAGAAAAAGACCCAGTGTCACTGCTTATATTAGGGATTTAGAAGTGCTTAAAAGCACTAGGAAAGCCTTTAAAATGCAAACCTCATACTAGACATAAAGCATCTACCCAGAGAAGAGATGCTCTAATGCCATAGATGCATTTGTTTGTTTGTTTTAGAGGGGAGAAAAGAATGGTATGTTTTACTGCTACAGCTATTAACCCTCAAGATTGCCCAAAGGCATCAGCAGGTTCATTTAAAATGTAAATGAGCTTTTCCGGCAGGCATTCAGTTGTTCAGACTCTACAGGCTGCTATTATGTGAAATTGGATGGGGTCTTCACATGGCACAGCTGAACAGTTAGACTGGCCTCCCTCTTCCCCCCCAGTAGGACCGATGTGAATGGACACTCCTGTGGGCCTTGGAGCTTCTTTCCAGATTAGGAGAGTGGCTTTATTATAGAAGACAGGGGTAATTAACTGAGTCCCTGTGCTGCTATGGAATGATCTCCTTGGGAAATACCACTTAGCATTGCAAACAGAAAATGGGCATTTATTCATGGCCTTCCTACACCCTTTTGGGAAGGACCATTCATGTGAATTAATGTTTGGAGGCTACTGGCTAAAAGCAAGTACAAACAATTAATTGCAATTGGACAGAGGAAGACTTTCTCTTTAATAATTACTTCATGCCTTGAGCTTACATGGAGGTGCACTCACCTCTGAGATTCCTTCCCAATTAGCACACTTGTTGGATCACTGGGAATAACAGCTGCAGGAATATTTTTGCCTTGGAGTGATGTTGCAGCAGGGACATCTTAAAGATTTTTGTTGTCACTTTTTAAAGTTCTGAAAGTGTTTCAATCCATAAAAGAAGGCTTAGGAGGCATGTTGCCCACTTAACAGGTACTTTGTGCTGTAGTGGATCATCCTGATCTCCCAGGGAAGGCTGATTAAAACCCAAGAATTCCATTGCACAATGGATGTCAGGGTTTTGCCATTTGGATTTGTTTTGATGTGGAACAAAACACAGTACCATCACTGCTGCTCTGGAGCTTGGTGCTGGCAGAAGTGCTGATATGTGAGCAAGTTCAGCTGCAGCAGCAGCAGACTCAGAGTGGCAAAGCTGGTTCGTGGCACAGAGACAAAAGCAACCAGAGATATGGCTGCTAATGTAAGTGTAATTAAATGCTCGTGTAAATGGCCTTTGCCATTGGATCCTGTTTGCTAAGGCCTGATCAACCTGGCCTTGAAAAGCTTATTAAACCAGTGTGTAAGAACACATTTTTGAGAGTTAGGAACAGTGATTTTCTTTGCATGATGATGAAGGTAATGATGATGTTCATCATAATGGAAATGCAGTACTGTAAATGTCCTCAGACTGGACAATGTTGCTCCGAGTTTCATAGAGCTTAACTGTACATGGCTGTGCATGTACACACACACCTGGGATCCACAACCTAAAGTCATGGTTGTGAGAAGGATGTGTTTAGCAGAGAAGTATCAGCTGCATATTGAATACCTTATTTTTTTAGTGTGAACTATCATTGTACCTTTCAATTTCCTTTTTTTCTGTGTGTGTGAAAATTGAGTATTTTTCCAAACGTGTTGAAGCTAGTTGAGATGAATTGTCCTGCCAAAAAAGAAATGTGTTTCTTATCTTGAAACAAGTTTCCCAACTGCACAGTGTTCTGTAAAAGTAGGGTTAAATAAATCAAGGAAAGCAGAAACACTGAAGAAGATCTTAATTTCTGCTTCTGTATCAGTCTTTCCATTACTTCTGTGGGTTATGGTTTGCATTTCAGCCTCCGGATGGGACTTGCATGGCCTCTATTAAACATACTCAAGCACTTGTAGAACTTATTTCCCAGTATCTAAAACAGAACCATGATTTGCATGTCATTAAAATAAGGAAGAACTAACATGAATCTCTGCCATCATTTTTGAACATGCAGTATCCAAAATGAACTCACCGTGCTCTTCTAAAAACACTGCAAGTTATCTTAAGTGATGTAATATTTTTCATTTCAAATTTCTACTTAAAGTAGGGGAAAAAAACCCTACCTTTGGGACACATTCAGAACTTTAAAAAGTAGGGAAAAAAGCAGGTATATTGCAATTTGCTATCTCTTCTTCTTACAGTATAGGAAGCTGGCTGAGATAAAGTTATTTTCGTGGTCAATACTGTGCTGTAAAAGGCTACTGGGGCTCCACCATCACCCATGTAATGATATAATGATTTACTGTTGACAAAGCCTTCTACAAAGGATAGAACAAGCTGAGCTTCAGCATTCAATACAGACACATTGTGTTCTTTTAAAAAATAAATAAATACATGTAATGCTGGGACTGCCTGAAACAGCTGATCTTATCTTATAACATCAGCCTGGGGATTGCAAAACCATCCTGGCAATGCTTTATGTCTCTTCTTTGGTGGATAGTGGAATTAAAAAGAAAATTTGTAGGAGCAAAGCTCATGGCAAAAGAACAGGGAGGATGTGAGTTACACACTTGCAAAAAAAAGGTGTCTGCCACAGCAGGGCAAAATGTGCTCAATTACACTTGAAATCCACACAGAACTTCTGCTACTCCACATGTCTATTATAAGCCAAGTTTTCCTTGAATTTCTTATCCTGAATTTTGTACCAATCCTAGGTAGGTGTCTAGACATTACATCTCTTTATGCTGATGGGCTGGTTGAAAATTACCTCCCTCTAACTTGCTTTTCTATGATGAAGTTAGAGAGGAAGATCCACGGAACATCCTGGAGTGTATGATGTGCACAAGACATCCTTGCTCCTTGAATCCTGCCCTTAAGGAAGTTATCCTTGGCCCAGTGTGGAGATGCCATAAAGCTGCTCCAATGGGGATTTACTCCTACCAGAGAATTCAAGGCAAACCCAACATCAGTGGTGTCTACACCATCCCCCATCTCTTCCACTTCCAGTAGAATGTTCTGTTGGTCCAAGTAAGGAAGAATTTATTTCTTTCAAGAGACTAAGGCACGATAGGTTGGGGAATCTTTTCTTCATTTTGGACAAGTGCTTCTTTTTCACTGTTATTCATGGGAGAGGCCAAACTCTTCACATCCAAAGTACTCTATCACCTATCAGCAAGTTATGTGAATTCTTGCCTTTTCTATAACCTTCCTGAATTCTGAGAGCTTGCAGTGGAGGTAAAGGAGCCTCCTCTATCCTGTCACTGCTGTTTCTGCCTCCCTTACCTGAACATCCCATTCTCTAGGTGTATAGGTAAGGAAGAGAGATTGTAAATTCTCTGCAAACTTGTCTGGACAGTGAAGGAGCAGGGGAACTAGATGCATGGAGCAGAGCAGAGGGAGGCTAAGGAGTTTGGCTGTCCTCTACTCCTATGAAATAAAAGCCACAGCACAGCTGGCTGCTCTAGAGCAGAAGATCTTTCAGTACATTCTCCTCACGGCAAGGCTGACATTTGATTTTATTAACAAAACAGAGAAACTAGTGCAGAATTAATAGTGGGAGAGATTAGATTATTAGAGCAAATATGCACTGATGATAGGATCATGGGTCTGGAGAACTGGGAGCTGGGCTCTGCTTCTCTGTATGGACTGGAATGGATTATTCCTCCTCACCTCTGTTTAGCAGCTTAAATTGCCAAGAATGTTAACAGCCCTTCAGAAAGGGATATGCTGATATTTATACATTAGATTTAGGAAGAGGCACCGAGATCTTGAGATAAGTAAGGGAGAGAGAGAGGACTAATGACACAGAACCAAATTCCACTCATATTTCTCGGCAGTAAGTGGATAGATATAAAGCTGGAATTATCACCCTGTATTTTACACTTGCAGAAACTTCTGGGGGAGCACGTACAGGAACACATTGAAGAGGAACTGCTGGCTGTGTCATTTGGCTGGGGAGCATGAGCCCTTGCCGGGAAATCACCAGATGGCGCCAGTAGAAATAATGTTCAAATGTTCCCTTTTTTTTTTTTTTTTTAAGGCAATTAAAGCTGGAAAAAGGTTTATTTGTGAAATTGTGACTCAGTTCCTTCAGTAAGAAGTATTTGCATCAGTCTGAATTTGTTGAGCGGCTGAATAGAATAATTCCTCTAATTCAGGGCTGGTGTTGGGAGCCTGCATTGCACACCAGCCAAAGGAAAAACATCGTGTTGTGTAATAAATCACTGCATTAAGCAGTCAGCTTTTACAGTTCCTGCTACCTTCCCTTCAGATTTAATCAATATTTGCGAGGATTTGTTAGGCTATATGGACAAATCCTGATGTCTGTATTCAATTCCCATCAAAGCATGATGGTTATTAAAGAGAATGAGAAGTTTGCCTGAGTGGCAACCATGTAATAAACTGAAAATTTTGAGATCTGAATTTATCACACTTCACTGCTCTACAAGCAGATTGGCTTCCCCTTGCAACCCTTCTTGCAGAGAAGTTTGCTCATTTTGGAAGCTGGAGAAGTTCATTTTCAAGTAGGTTAAGCCAAAAGGTGCCAAAAATGCATTTTTCTCCTAGTCTATTATTGTATCTTACACTGTAAGTGAGAAGTAGCTTCACCAAGGAATTGATTTCTTGCAAAAGAGACTGAAGCCATGGCTGGAAGATGATTTTCATAACAGATGCAGCCCTTCAGCAGGGATTCTCAGCTTCTTTCACTGCTGGATAGAAGCATGTCTTGAGTTCAATCCTTCTATTTCAATATTTCATTAAGGGCAGGTATGTTTTTTACTTCCCTCTTAGGGCTCTAACTTTCAATTTCTAACTTACAGAAAAAAAATCCGTCTTCTTTTATTTTTAATTGAGCTCTTCTATTGTTTTCTGTTTCACCTAACAGCCCCAGAGGCTCAGAACACCACTGAAAACCCCAATATCTGGTCTGAAGGTTATTCCAGACCCTAGTAACAGTTACAGCTATGGGGGAAAAGCAAAAGTGAAAACCAAATCCCTCTTCTGAATAGACATTTAGTTACAGCAGGGATCCTTTTTTTTTACTTTTCTCTAAGATTTGGGAACATCCATACAGGATACTTTACAGGATGTAACACTTAGAGACACCTCATTTCCATTCAACTACTGCAGTCCTATATATATATCTATATGTAGAACTTGAGAGGTCTTTTTGAATTTACCTCTCAGGCTGGATAAGCTGTCTGGTTACTCTCCCAATTTCATTTGGTTGGATGGCCCACCTGAAAATCCAGGAGAAAAATATCTCAGTTCAAGGCAAGGCAAAGTATTTTGCAACTATTTTTTTCCAGCAAAGTGAAAAGATTTTCCTCTTTACAAGTCATTGCAAATTGAAAGGGAAGCCAAAACAAAACAGAAGCCAGAAAGAATACCCCAGCAGTCTGCTATGTTGTGCTCCTCTTGTTTTGTTTTTCACAGGCTCTTTTAAAGGTCTAGTCTTCATTTTGTTCTGGAATGAAGACAAATACTGGAATCTCCTCTTTCCCCCACAAAAGACTATTTCACCTATCTCTGTTTCTCACACAATTCAGATGATTTCTCTGGAAAAAGGGGAAAGAAATAATTACCCTCAACACAGACACTTTACATGCTCGATTAGCATTTTGCTCTAGGCCTGACTTAAGTTTCAGGTAGAGACCAGGGGACATTGGTTACTACTGCCTTGACCTCCCTCCTGTTAATTCACATTTTAAGAGAGCAGAAAAGTGCTTTTCATGCTCTGGTCATTAGAATTCCATTTTGCTGGGGAAATAGTACTGGGCCATCCTTTTCCCCGAGAGGGCTGTTTCTTTGGTGCCTGTCATGCCTCATTACACTGAGCAGCACAACTTATGCTAGAAAAATAGCAAGCAGAAGAAACTGCAACAAAACCAGCATTGTCACTGCAAGGATCCTAACTCACCAGAACAACATGAACATGATGTGAATAATGACTTTCTTTTCGTTTTAACCAGTCCTGCTCATTGTATTGATATTTTTTGGGTGCTTTAGTTGCATTGTCTATTGCCCATTTAATTAAAGAGTGTAAGTGATGGGGAAAAAGCTACACAATGACTAGGGTCAGCCTCAGTTTTATGTAGCCTAGAACAGACTTTGCTAGGCAGTCAACAGCACAACTCTGTGTGAATGTGCAGCTACAGTGTTGGGATTTCTGCCTCGATAAAATTCATCCATTTTACCTTATGGTTTTTTTGTTGAAAGACTTTAATTTCAAAAACCAAAACAGATCCACATAGAAATTCAAATTTAAATTCTTCATTTTATGAAATGGCCCCAGCCCACTGGTTTATAGGAGAAGAAATCCTAGCCCTCATATAAGTTAACTTGAATGCAAATATGTGCAAGCCCATGAAGAATATCTCCCAGACTTATGGACAGATAAAAACACCCTCATGTCATACTTCCCCACCCACAGGAGCAAAGGCACTATGAGCAGAGCAGGTATGAACAGCACTTTAACATCTGTGAGTGACCAAACCCTCCTGCAATACTGAGCACCTTTGCTCAGTACCAGAGGGTGGTGAAGTTTTATGGAGCTGCAGCGTTGCAGCCAGGCACAGGGACTGCATCCACCATCCCACACCTCCTGGAAGGAGAAGCCAGAGCTCTTCCCACAGACTTGCACAGCCAGAGAAAAGCATTACACAAGGCAGCTTAATAGAATCCCAGAGGATGGGCACTGGGGTTTTTTTTTTGGCTGGTTCTCCTTCAAAAGTGACTTATAAACATTGAAAGACAGGTGGCAGGGAGAAAAAAGTTTCTCCTTCTTTTGCCATTTGGTTTTGATCCAAATTAGCATCAAGCTGGTGAAACATCTTTGTCAGCAGTGTTTAGCCAGGGAGGTTGGAACTCTCTGAGCATCTGCAAGGTCCAGGGAGCTTCTGTTCACCCAGTTGTTGTATCACCAGCATTTCCAGAACTGCAGGCACTATTCCAGGACAGTTCTTTCCACGAGAGGTGACCGAGTACTGGGGTCAATTCTGTGCAGTTGCCTAAACCCAGACCATCTGCAGGAATCCAGGAGGGACTCAGTAAAATTCATCGGTTAAAACACACCAACCATTTTTTTTTGGGCAATTTTTTGGGGGATTAAACTGTTTTCCTGGAAAAAAACTATGAGCAGCTTTACCTTACCCCATGCTCTACCTGACAGTTCCCTGCCTCCTCCCTCCACTTTGGTGCCTTTCTTTCAGGTTCTCTGCCTTTCTACCTTAAAAAAACTCTTGCCTTGGAAACTGTCAAGGATCTGAAATCTGACCTGCCTTGTGTGTGTATGTGTGCCCCCCACCCACCCCTCCCCAGTCAATAATCACATTAGCACATCTGTGTGACAGAAATAATAGCTTTTGTCTCCCAAAGATGCAGAGTCCTGTTGCCAGGCAACCCCATCCTGAGGCACCAAACCAGCGAGGAGTGGGTGTGTGGGAGGACCGAGCCCAGTGCAAGAGCTGCTGCTTGTGCTGCTGGTAGCTATAATTGGGGGAAGCTTGGAATATACTGTTTTCACCAGAGATTCGAGATAACAGAGCCCTGACAGGCTCAGAAACTTTCAATTAGGTGGCTACAGAGTGTGTCTGTTTCATCTCTCTTGTTCTAATGTTACAGAAAAGCTGCAGGTTTGGGGGGACTTCTATCAGAGGTGCTAAGCCCACTGCAGCAAAAGGGTAAACATGGTCACCCTTTCCAAATCCATGCCAGAGCACAGCCTAAACATGCTTTGGTGGTTGATCCTCCTCAGGGCCTGAGGTTCTTTCCACCCTCCACTGTCAGGGATTGCAGCAGCTCAGCTGCTCTGGCATTATTTGTGTGCCATTTTGGTCACTGCCTGGCAGCCTTAGCATCAGAAAAGAGCTTTTCACTTGATAACGAAGCCCTGATTTATCAAATATTACTCAGTTCATCCCAGAGAGAAAGACAAGTGCCTAAAATAATGTAGGTGGCTGTTGACATAGATGGGATGGGAATTTCTTTTGTCTCTTACCAGATAAAAGAGGAAAGGCTGCAGCATGAAAAACTTTGGAGAGGGGAAATTATCTTGGATAAAAAGATATTGGGATGCCCCATCCTTAGGGACATCAAGGAAGACTTAACTATTTCCATCAAGACAAAAATAAAGCTAGAAGTGCATTTGTTTCCAGGTCTAAGCCTCTGCCCTGTGTTTCCATAAATGCCTTTAGCCAGACAGCTCTGTTGGATGCAGTCAGAATGGACAGTGACAAAAATACTAAAATAAAATAAAAAAGAATAGGTGCCTAAAAGTCCTGAAAAGACAAAAATCATTCAAACTGTTTGCACAAGATAAAATAAAGCCTGAAGCAAGCACAGACACTGGAGATTGCCATTAGACAATATCCTGAGCAGGAGGATTGGAAACAAAGAATAACAGGATCTCATTTTGGTCATCTCTTTTTTACACTGGGTGCCTGTTCCAGTGCTCCTTTATCAGAGATAGATGCAGACACACACTAAGGTACATATAGCTACTGCCAACACTCAGACTCCTGCCAGGGAAGGACTGTGCTGTCCATATGTGTTTTGGATTCAATGCAGGAAATCCAACCTCTGCCTGCTGAGAGCTTCTCTCACCTGTACAATCCTACAAGGCAAAGGTTTTGTCCTTAAAACAGATGCACATACAGCATTCCCGGATGCTATGCCAGAAGGAAATCTGTTTTTTTTTACAGCTGGAATATGGCCCAGAACAGTAGCTTAGTCTCCACCACCACTTTTGACTGTTTATAGTGATACTTGGTAAATCCAATTTCAGCCCTGGGGTATTCCCAGTTGTGCATGTGTTCTGCCCATGGGGTACATCTTGAAATGCATCTCTTTGGTCTCAACTTCACTGAGGGGAAGTGGAAGTTTTCCAGTGACCTAAATGACCTGAAATCAATAGCAATCAAGATCTCAAATGTCATCATTGGATTCTCACTGCATGATGGCAGCCAGGCACAACGAGTCCCTGTGTGTACAGACATTCATCAAATAAGGGCTGCAGGAAAAAAAGTAAAGAGATTCCTTGCATAAATTATTTAGTGATTGTTATTCAACCTTCTCCATTTACACATAAGTCACTGTATCCAACTGGGTAAAGAACCATTTTCATAACCTGTCTTGTACTATAAAACATCTTTGATACTTCCCACAGAGACATTTGTAGAGTATTTAGGATGGCAAAAGTACACAACCCCATGTCAGGATGCTTTTACTTCCACATGAATAGTTGTTTTGGTGGTGCTCAGTGGTTGATCTGTTGAATATACCACATTTCTCACAAGCTGTCTCATGCTCTGCAGCAGCATTTAAGGCTATTTCTTGCTCTAAACTCCATATATTAACAGAGGGATAATTGTGCTGGGCTCAGCCATAGCTGGACAAACTAAGCCTTGGATATTAGACAAGTGTGAACATTGCTGTGTTAGTGTCATGTCTTGGATAGCACAGTTGTGGCTGGCCATAAATTTGACTTTTTTTTCCCTTTGGCTCTCCTGTGAACTTTTGTTTATGGCCCGAAATTCAGGTAAGAAAGGAGATCCTATTCATTTAAAGACACTGCATTTTGAAGGGTTGAGAATAATTACTTCCCATTTTATGAAGAGGAAACCAGCAGGGATTGTGTCCAAATATCATAGGAGGTGAGACACAGATTTTACCTTAAGAAATCAGATGGCAGAGATTATCCAGGCTTTGCTGCCTGCTAGCAAAAGGCAAATAAAGACATGAAAAAGCCAAGTGAAAGCTGAGGAGCATGTCAGAAAGCACAGAAGAGAGTGCACTTCTCGGGCACAAAAGTTTGGAGGTGCAGACATGTTAACTTCTCAGTGCTTCAAAAGAAGTAGATGGAAAGGAAACCCCAGTTATGGGTCAAGGAAACTACTCTGAAGACAATCTTTGAAATACTATGAAATATTTCAAAACTGTTTAAGAGAACAACTCTGTCCATGTCAACCACTATTTGCTCTTTCATCAGCCTGGGAAAAAAAATCCAGGCACCCACAGAGCAAAGATGTGCAGTCAGTTGAAATCACATGCCTCTAGGTCTCGTTATAATAGTGCTGTAGTTATTTGTTAGCATGAAATGCCTCTCCACTGCAAAGGGGGGCTATACTGCAGTACCTAATTTAATCTTTCAATGAATGAATTCCCTTGAATACAGTATATTTTGTTTGACAGTCCTTAAACGCTTGGATGAATCTAAACATCGAAAAACTGGAGTACACACATTATTTTTCCACAGATTCATTTAGCAATCCAAGCTAAAAGGCACATTATTAATAACAGGCTAAATTTTTTTGCAAAGGCTTGATGGGCATTTGAAATCTGAAAAAGTAAACACAACATTTGCTACTCAGCTTCCCTCTGGGACAGTATTTGAAAAGTACTCAGATATCCCTTTAAGAAGGGCTATTTTTTTCTCAGGGTTATACTTACATTGAGGAAACTAATTGAAAGGGGGAAATATAAAAGTGATGTTACTAACTTTCCTAACATATGTTTTGCAGAGGCACAGGGCTATTCTTATGTCAGAATTTTGGCTGATAAAATGGCAAACGCTTCCCAACCTGTTGGCTGCATTCCTTCTAAACCAGCAGCAGTTCTGCAGTACTTTGCAGATGCAATAACTGACAATCAGCCCATCCAGATGTACCTAAATTAGCTCTACAGATTAGCTTTGCAGCTCAGCTACTAGTGACAGCCTGGCTGTAGAAGCAAAGACCTACAGAAGTAAATTTTGAAGCATATATCTTTGCCCTATGGCTCACCTTTGCCTGTTGGCAGAAGTTGTTATTGGCCTATCCTTTCTATTCCAGAAGCTCCTTGGAGATCTGTGGTGAATCAAAGCCTATAGCACCACAGCACAGAAGCAGAGAATGATGATACCTTTCCCTGACCACTTTTGTCTCTGCATCAGTTAATGCAGAAAAAAAAATAATGGACAAAACAATGAATTTACTAACCCTTCTGCAAGCTCAAAGCACAACTCAAGATAAAGGCAGGAGGAATTGTTCTGAGTAATTCAGCTATGTTTGATGCTTGCAGAAATTGAGCAAGAAGGATCACTGGTATGTGTGCAGCTGTGGCAGCATAGGGGTCACAGGGGTTCAGACAGACAGGTAGCAGCCCTCAGATATTGAAAGGTGACAACAGGATCAAGAGAGTGGCAGAAAATAATGTCTCATACAAAGAACAATTGCATCCCAGTGAGAATCTGCAATTGGTAATATCCAGAGAGCTCTCAATCTTAGAAATGAGTCAATGAGCACAGTAGCTCAGCAGATCTGCTGCTGGTCTGAAAAGTCAGGTACAGCTGCTCTGCCAGGTGGAAAGTCCAGATGTGTTCAGACTTGGCTCAGCCTGCACAGGAATGTCAGAGTGCCTGGGTTTCTTGGACATCTTAATTTTCTTTACACCTAGAAATTCACTCCAGTCAGAATTAGAGGATTTTTTACATTTATGCCATCGCTTGGACACAGAAGAGGTTCTTGGCTAGGCTCATTGCATGAGCTGTGGGAACCAGACAACAAGCCTGAAGCCTCCTGGGCTTGTTGGGTTTACAGCTTGTAGAGACATCAGCTGACTACATGTTTGTAGGTGAGATCCACTGCACAGGAGCTGCTCCATACATGAAGACATGAATCAAGGGAATGCATCTCTGTTCCTACTGAAACCTTTAGACTCATTGAGGTTTAAGGCCCAGTTAGTCTCCTAATTCCAGAATTAGGAAATTCCCCCCTCTCCTGGTAGACTCCAGCAAACATTGATGCAGAGATCCCTTTACCTCTGTCTTTCCCACTGATATTCTTTAACATCCACCCTCATGACAACACAGCTCACAAGCACAGTCTTCTCCAAAGAGAATCTTCTGCAAAATAGCAAAGCTTTTCTTCTTTTCCCCCTTCCTCTTATTGGGTAGCCTTGTCAGGAGTGTTTGCACCTGTCCTCTCACACTCAGCTGCTCTCTATTTTTTGTTGAAGATTTCTCCTTTTCAGTACAGGATGCAAAAAGCAGAGGGTTTCATTCAGTATTGGCTGGGAGAAAAATAATCCTGTCTAAAACAAAGCTACCAGCAAAGCAGAGAGACAAAGAGACCGAGGGAAAGGAAAAGTGTGCCGGCAGGGAAAGTAGTTTAAGGAGAAGTGTAGGAGGAATACTGATTCTAGACTTGCAGCAGGTCTATTTTTCATAAAGGTAATAATAATATGGTGTAATTAGGGCACAAAATCACACTAATTGCTGAGTGCTTGTCTGCAGCTTTCACTAGGAGGGAAAGAAACAAAAGGGGCTGAATGGCTGGAAGTTAGAAATGTATATTGGAATTTCAAGACCATTTCTTTACAGTATAAATTCTCCTGAGCTGGGTGTGAAAAGGCTGGTAAGGGTGTACTGACCAGTATAACACCACAAAGACAGACCCAGCTGGGTCCTGAAAACCAAGGATGCACAATCTTGGCATCTCTGCACCATGCCCTCATGATAAAATATTTTCTTGTCTTCATACTCAGCCTGTGATGGGAAGACTCTTTGCCTTTCCATTGCCATGGGCTCTGCTCCCTGCATTTTTGCAAAAACACATGTACAACACTGTAAGTGTTTAAAGAGAGAAGAATCCAGTTTGTACAGCCTTCTTACACTAAGATGTGAGGGGAACTACTCCTGATTCAGGGTGGCTGGTAGTGGGTTCAGTAACTTCCCAGAGAGCCACATAATACAGACCTGCTCTGGTCTTATTCAGGTACTGAATGACCAGTTGTCACCAAATTGGATTTTTTCTTTATTGTTTCTTATCCTCTGTTGAAAATTACTTTCACTTTAATTTTCTACACAGTTTTCTTAAATAAGAACATCACTCTCCCTGATAGGAAATCATTGGTTCAAAGTTCCCAGTGTCAGTTTCTAGCACTTGTTTACCTGTAGTTCTTCTCAGAAGAAAGAGATTGTTTTCAGAGTCCTTTAACATATGCTGCATCAAAAAATACCCAGAGCCAAAGACCCTGTCTAGGGGAAGACATTACTGGGTAATCCCTTCCCTACATATGTGGCTGTATGCTTCATTCCACTTTAGGTGGTGATTTTCCAGAGATTTTAATCATTTTAAGGTTTTGTGCTGCAAAATCACTGCAAAGTGCTTACAAGTCACAGCTGAAAAGGGAATTTGAGTTTGAGTTAGAGCAGTGAAGCTGGAAAACCCACAGGCAAGGGAAACAGGCTAAATGCAGCAGCACAAACTCCTAGACCAAGCTTGACATGTTGGAAGGAAAGAGATTGTCCTGGTCATCAACCCTGGAACCAAGAGACTGTGTTTTAAACAGGAGAATCTTTACAGTGAGATCTCCCCCTTCCATCTCTCCTCACGGTCCATCCACACCAGCATTTGAAGGACTGAACCACACTTACTCCCTGGATAATCCCTTTTTCCCAGTCTTGGACTGAAGGGTACCAGTGATGGTAGAGATGTGTGCTCTCCAGAAATGTGTTCTTCCTTCTCTGCATTGCTTAGAAGTAGTCACCAGCTCCCTAGGATGTTCTGGCATTCACATAGTCCTGCAGTACTTAAAAAAGCCAGTAACAAACCAGGTTTTAGTATCCAAACACCTAATTCATACAGAGAATAAAATCATACAGAATGGCTTGGGTTGGAAAGGACCTTAAAGATCATCTAGTTCTAACCCCCTGCCATGGGCAGGGGGACCTTCCACTGGTTGCTCAGACTCCCATCCAACCTGGTCTTGACCACTTCCAGGGATGGTGCAGCCACAACCTCTCTGGGCAACCTGTGCCAGTGCCTCACCACCCTCACAGTAAAGAATTTGTTCCTAATATCTAATCTAAACCTACTGTCTTGCAGTTTGAAGCCATTCCCCCTTGTTCTGTCACTACATGCTTTTGTAAATAGACTCTCTCCATCCTGCTTGTAGGCTCCCTTCAGGTACTGGGAGGCTGCAATTAGGTCACCCAGAAGATTTCTCTTTTCCAGGCTGAACTATTCCAATTCTCTCATCCTTTCCTTGTAGGAGAGGTTCTATATCCATCTGATCATCTTGGTGGTCATCCTCTGGACTCACTCCAACAGGTTGGTGTCTTTTCTGTGCTGGGGACCCAGAAATGGATGTAGCACTTCAGTTTGTGGGATCTCATGAGAGTGTAGCAGAGGGGCAGAATCACCTCCCTCAATCTGCTGTCCATGCTGCATTTGATGCAGCCCAGGATACAGCTGGATAATTATTTGTCCCTTGTCCTGAAATCACCTTACTGTCAGGCCAATATAGACAATGCAAGTTCCAAGGCTCAGAGATAAATGAAAAGGTATATGTAAGATGAATTGGAAAGTTTTTCACCACTCTGTGTCATCCACCAAACTCTGCCAAGATGCTTATGCTGCCTTTCAGCTGGGATCCAGTCCACAAGCAAAAGCTTCCCCTTGAATACAGCTTTCTCTGGGGAGGATGATGCTTTGTGCCTACCCTATTGTTATATACCCAGACTCTGGATGGTGACTGTATCACCTTCAAGCTTTCTCCCCAAGGGTTTCTTGTGAGTCATCATTTAATCAGGGGTCTCATTTTAACACTCCTCACACAGGATGGCTGACTGCATCTGTCTCTTAATAACAGTGATGCTCTTTGAACACGACTGGGCAGAATTATCTGCTAACTAGAACATAATAATGAATGTTTCAGTATTTAATTGGAAGTAGACATTAACCCATTGCAAATTAAATGTACTTTTCCAGTTGGGGAAGCAATATTTAAACCTTAGGGCATTGCTTTTTAAGAGCAGAAAACTGTAATTCATGTAAGATAGCAATGATTTTTGAGCAAGTTCAGAAAGAGGAATAAGATAAGCTGTTTGCTACTAGGTTTTGATTGTGATGAGAGAGAACAATTTTGAGATAGTGTGTTTGTGAGAAAATGTTCTCTAACTATAGCTATGAAAGATGTTGTGTTGGAAGTTCATATATTTGATAGATTATAAAAGCTGAAGAGGTGCTTAGAACTTCAAATTGTCATTAAGAACAGATCTTCCAAAAATAAATAAATAAGTGCTATGTAATGATATTTATATAGAAAAGCAAGTGAAATGTAATGGAATACTTGTTCTCAATACTGGTCTATCTTTGCTCGCTTTCATACTTCCAGGAATCCATCAATACTGTTTCAATAGATCTTCAGGTCTTCACATCTTAACAACAGCTGAACTATCAGTGATTGCTGAATTTGAAAGATCCAGGAGGTTCTTCTCAGCCTAATCTTTCCTGCAAGAAACTCTGCCCAGGGTATTTGTAGAAAACAATTTTTCACCATCACTTTACAAATGATGAATGAAAGAAAGAAGAGATTAATTGCCTTCTAGTGAGAGCAAATGTTTTGCAGAGCCAGCACTGAACTCATGTTATTTGATTCCCTGTTCAGCACTTGAGCCATGAGCTCATCCTGCTCCTTTACTGACATTAATGAAATAACCATAAATGGGACCATGACAAAACTACTAGGTTCTCCTGCTTTGAAGATCACCTGGAGGTGAATGCAATGGCCTCACTTTGGTATCCCCTCCTTGCTGTCCATTTTGGCAAGGGTGTAAGTATTAATCAATTAATCATTTCTGAAGTTTAATCAAGGGCTGAAGTTGTAATCAATTGGCAACCCTAGACAACACAGGGATATTTGTCTGACTGACTGCCTGGCTGCCCCTCAGAGCTTCATTAGCAATTATCTCTGCTGAGTGACCCCTTGATCCTGCACAGTTTAGCCGAAAGAGATGTATCCAAGTAGCAATTTCACCTTTTGCCTCCATCGTGTGGTATTATTCTAACTGTTTATTAAATTCCCAGCCTCTCCAGAGCTTGCACAATGGGAAAATCTTTAGTCAAACCTGCAATTACTATAATGAGAAGATATAATGAAGTTACCATTAAAGAAGATTAAATATTTTCTTATTTTTCTCCTCTTCCCTTTATTTATAATCATCTTTTTCTCCATCTCCTCAAAGAATTGCCATTTCTAGTAGAACCCACCAAGAAAGATCTGTGTTAAAATTAGTAGCAGAAATAACCACAGCGAAGGAATCTCATGTCAGTCTGTGAGGAGGTTTTCTGAAGGAACCAAATTCCTCATAGTTTTGCAAAGGTAGATCTCCAATTTTGTAATTTACTGCCATGTTATCAGATTATGACATTCCCAGTGAAGGGCAGGGGACACAGCTGTAAATTACAATGTTCTAGCATATTTAATTATTGTATATTTATTTCATTAAAAATCCTATTTTCTCATCTCTCTCTGAAGTACCTCTGTAGGCAGAAAATATACTGTCAAAAGCTGGAAGTGAATCACTAGAAAATCAGCCTTCATTTGAGACAAACAGTCTAGAAACATCAAGAAAACACCGAACACTTTATAAAATGTGGAGAACACATTTTAGCATTGGATAAGGACTCTCATACTTGTGTAAGTTTTTGCAAAGGCTATATAAACATATCAAAAGGAACTAAAATAACCCATTGTTCCCAAAACATTGGTAGACACACTTTACAGCAGATGCTGAGTACTCTCCCCAGACACTGACATCAGTTAAAGAGATTTAGCAACCTCTACACTTACATCTTTGCAAACTCAGCCTGCTTCTATGATTGAAAAAATCCATCTTTATTACATGCCCAGATACTTGAATAACTGTAGAGCTAAACCCAAATGTCCTGCCAAAGGCACTCTGCTGACACTCTCAGCAAGGTATTAGCCTGTCTGGGATCTAGATCACTCCATTGTAGCTGCACTAGTGCTGTAGAAAATATGTACAAGGTAGCAAAGACATTGTCCAGAGCATCTCGTCTCGGTTTCTAAATGTTGCTTGTGAAGACAATCTCCACAGGGCCATGGATTTGACCTTCTCCTCCCTCTCTGTTCTACAGAGTGGAAGTAGAGACCAAGATTGTTGCTGCATATAGGGCAAGACGAGGACACAGGATCATCAGAGGGGTTTGAAGATGAATAGCAGTAATACTGCAGCTGTATGAAACTGTCATAAGCAATATTCCCATTGGACAAGTGCATAAAATAGTGACTTTACACTGAGCAATATTCCTGAGAGAAGGTTCCTAAATTATTCTTTGGGGTATCTTGCTGTTACAGGGGATGATGGATGTCCATGCATTAGTGGTGCCATCTCAAGCCATCAGAAGTGTTGACACAGATGAAGCAGTTTGATTAAGTGTTCCTGTTCAGCCTTATATAAAAAACCAAAACTGTCTTGGGTGAGGGGAAGAACTCTCACCTTTGCTCCATCTTTATTTGTATTCTCCAACTGTAACAAAAATAGAATCAAACAACTGAAAAGACAAGACTAATCTCAACATCCTCATGCTCACTGGAGGTAGGACTTTTTTTTGCTGGCTGTAGATCCATCCAATTCTAGGGGCTTGCATCTCTTTGAGTAACTATCTGTTGATGTCCTCTTGAGGTTTTAATGGTTCCCCCTGCAATAGATCATGCATCTGTGCAGCACCAGCCATGGTGGGTGCTCATTCATGTGCAGGTGTCTTAAGTGAATAGATACTTCTTTGAAGCTCCTACTGAAGAGATTAAGATGATTCCCCTTTTCAATTCCCTACCCTTTCTGTGTGATATCCCGGGAGAAAAGTCTGCTAATTAGGAGTGGCTGTTGTTGATTCTTCATTTGCTTCAGAAATTACTGAAGCCCTAATGAAGAGCTTCTGAGTGACAGCTGATTTGCATAGTTTTGGGAACTGAAGCACAGAACATCACACAGGTCAGAGCATCGGTATTTGCTAATATCTGTTGTCTTTGACAGGATTGTTGTGCCAGGTTTGTCGAGGGCATTTGCTGCTAATAATGATTTAACAAGAGCAAATAAAATCTCCCAACACAGAACAGATTAATAGACAGGGCAATAGCTGTAATGAGGCTGTAAAATGAAACTCAACACCCTCAAACAGGTCTGTATATTCTGGCTTCCCATTTTCAGGGATCTGATTATATTTTGTTTTGCTATCACCTGAATTAGGGAAAATGATGGGAAATTGGAGCTACAGGAATTTTACAATGAGATGTTCTGTGTTCTCTTTATCTGGAGAAGGACAAAGATTATATAAATGCTGGGAAGCACTATAGAATGATCACCCCCTTTTGAAATAGAAATAATAATAACAACATATATTACATGCACATAAGCAGAAAGGCTAAAGACTTATTTGGCAGAATAAATTAGTCATTGGCTCTCTTCCCTTGACCATAAACTACATGGTAAAGACAAATCTCAATTTCAGTGAGTGTACGGAAGTGCACTGAACATATTTCAATAAAAATGCCAAAGAATTTGTTCTTTCAATACCCAACAGACTGGATGTTGGAATGAAATTCAGCACCTGAGTACAAGTGACATGAGGACTAGCTGACTGCTTCATTTATTAAATCAGGAGAGTCAAGCCTAACTCCATATCCCAATCCATAATGGACATCCTGAGGAGTACAGACTGACTGAAATATGATGTACTTACTGTAGACTAAGGAGAGGATTTTAATGACTTGTGTTTGAGCTCACAGATCAAGAAATGGGAGGTGGGATTCATAGGAGGCTGGAAGGTTGAAACCAGATAGAAGACTGAGGTGTATCTCAAATATTCTGAGGCTTGTGAAGCTCAATGTTGTGCTGTGTGACAGCTATTGACTCATGTTTGTGATCCACCCAGTGCTGCCATTACTTCTTGCTCCTGACCCCTCCATGCAGTCACACCTCATGCTTGGGAGATGCAAGCACTCATCCACTGCAAGCTGCACTGACATTACTCTGCAGCATGAATTCTTCAGTCTCCTGGATTTCTGTCTGTATTTTCTGACACCAGTCCCATTGCATTTCAAGGTTATCAGAGGTGAAAGCAGGTGTCACTTCTTCTCTTTGAATTCTACCTTTACAATGGTTTTCACAAAACCAAAGCACTAGTGATAACAGTGCAAAATTCTCTACGTTCTATGTCTCTAATGAAATGGCTTGTGTGTCCCTAGAGGGGGGAAAGACATTTGGATCTTTCTCTCAATTATTTTTCCAGTCTATTAAACTGTCTACACTCTACGTTCTCAAAAATATATAAATACAGAAGTAAAATAAAACCCAGAGAGAATAAAAGAAAATTGAGGCCTCTCCTCATCTCACCAAGCATCCTGGTTGATCATCCCCACGAGATGTCTTCAGAAGCATGGCTTTATGACCACGAGAGAAAATAATGATGTGCTGAGAAAATTTGCAAATGCACAACTCTATTGCACACAAAATGGGTCCCTTAAGTGATTCATCATTACCATTTGCAAAATATCTAGTGATGGGCAAAAGGGAAGGGATAGCTCTGTTTAATTTGGTGTCTTTACACAGCAAGAAGATACAGCTGAGGGTGGTGAAGGGACCGATTGAAGGGAAGTGTGCTCCCAAGATGTAATGATGCAAACATATATCAGGTGTAAGTTTAGCTATCCCAGCCTGAATTCTCTTTAGCTTCCTGCCAGTGCTCTGAAAAATTGCCCTTCTCTGTGTGTGAGACTGTGATAACACAGGATGGCACGGTGCCATGCACAGCCCATTTCAAACACTGCAGATCATATACATTACACTGCAGGTAATATACATTAATTATACACCTGCCTTTTGGAGAAGATATGTACTTGTCCATTATTAGTGAGATTTGGTTTCCCAGATCTGGCTCTCAGTAACATTTTAAGGAAAAGAAGCCCAAGGGACAAGGTGCAGCTCATCACACCTGTCTTACATACCAAGATTATTTTTTTCCTGCATTTATCCCATCATACTTTAGACACTCAGCTCATGTACCTATGCATCTTATAAGCCCCCAAAGTCAGTGAAGGTCCTCCACCTGACTGTAGATCAGTCACCTTTTTGAGATTCCAATTTATCTCTACTGTCACTCAGTAGCACTGCTCAGGTAATATTC
>NW_008663332.1:61885-68859 GCF_000695815.1 Acanthisitta chloris
TTTCATAGCTTTGAAATAAAATAACACAGACAGCCTGCAAAGCAAATAATACTGAAATAATCAGGCACATTTTAGTCAATCATTTCACTGAGAAGGACTATGGTTTAGCTTAAAAGTGTTGAAGAGGGACATGGCATGAGCAAACACATGCATTGAAACAGTTCATTTGCTGTGGTTTTCTGTTCCCCTCAGCATGTTGTTGCTATTTATATTCCACACAAATCAATTGAAGGGAATCTGGGGAAATTGGAAAGGCTCATATACCCATCTGTCTTCTGCAGCATTCATTGAATGGGTTGGACCTTGGGTTATAGCTCTGCTCTTTGGGGAGGGATGGGGAAGCCTCTTCCACTCATAGACTACAGGAGCTCAGTTTTCCCCTGCAGAACACCTGCTGCTCAGCTCTGCCCCCAAAATAGACAAATGGGGTATATTAGCTGTTTTTACCCCATGTCTGATAATGGTCAGTAGTGAGTGCTTAAGGGAAAAGGGACAACAAAGGTCATTACCTTGGTAAACTCTTTGAACTCCTCACAGTGTGTGATTTAGGAACTGCCAGAGCTTGAGAGTGGGTCCTTGAGACCAGTGAAGAGATTAAAAGGTTTTTGTCTCCCCTTATTAATGAATTAGGGAAAATGATGGGAAATTGGAGCTACAGGAATTTTACAATGAGATGTTCTGTGTTCTCTTTATCTGGAGAAGGACAAAGATTATATAAATGCTGGGAAGCACTATAGAATGATCACCCCCTTTTGAAATAGAAATAATAGTTTAGAAAACTGAAACCCTTGTAAGTTTGATCAAGAATACTGAGAAACTGAATATTGTAAGAAACCAACATTTTGGGATGCTATGCCATACCACTGTTCAGCAAATACATCAACAGGTCTTTCTTTTCTGCAGCCTTAATATTGAAAACATAACTATGAGAAGGTTCCTCTTTAGGACATAATAAGTGAATCCTCAGTCTTAGGTCTGAAGTGTCTGATATCTTGTCTGGTGAGATGATAGAAACTCAGACAGGAGAAATACTGTGAAGAAATTGCTGGAAAGGTGACAGTCATCCTGCTAATCTGTCTCTGCAGAGTCACACAGTCTACTTACTACCAGAACCTCTCAGCAGCTTCAGAGAGAAGTGAAAACCACTTGTAAAAACGTCTGTAACAAATCCAGGCATTACCTCAGGACAGGACAAGTAGCACTCAGTCCTTTACAAGTTAGAGGTTTAAAATCCAATGTCTTTTTGCTTACCTGAATCATGAGTGAGCACTGTAAATAACATTACTGTTTTGGGACAGCTTCCTCCAGAATACAAGAGCAGCTTCAAGGTGGCTACCCAGTTTGGAAGGCAGAAGATGTGAAAACAGTTTAATTCTGGAACATTGCCATGAGAACTCATGTAGAGATGTTCCCATGATCTCTTACTGCAGAGTATCACTGTGCAGGAAACATGCTAGACAGAGCAGACTGAGAGCAGTGAGGGTGGTTAAACCTTGGAACAGTGGCCCAGAGAGCCTGAGGTATTTCTGCCTATGGAGATATGCCAGAGTTGGCTGGAAAAGGCCCTGAGTTGTCCTTTTTCCTGGAAAAAAATCTAGTAATTTTGAAAGTAGATCCAACCTTGAATTTGACCCTTCTTTGAGTGAGGGCTTGATCAGATGACCTGTAGATGTCCTTCTCAACATAAACAATTCTGTGATCCTATAAATCCAGCCTAGGGCATCAGCAAAGCTAATTTCTGTATCTGTGCTTCTATTTTCCTCCCTGGCACTAGCCTGGCTGGTGCATTTTGCTTGGCACAGAAGGTCTCTCACTGTAAACCTCTATCATGTCCAACATGATGAAGACCTTGACCAGACCCTCAAGGCACTAGAACAACATTTATATCCCTATGAAAAACAAAGGAATTCTTCAGTTCATTTACAGCTGGCATTATAAAGCTGAACTAATCTAAACAAAACAATGAAAGCCATTATCACAGGTGATATATAAATATATATATATCAGCTTCTTCCCTTCTTAAGTTGTGGAAAAATATCCAGTAATCTGCACTCACACAAAAGGATGAAAAATCATCAGCTCTGAAAACAGCATGGTATAGGAACACGTTAGGTATGAAAAGCATGCACAGCATGAAGAGACAACTCAGTTTCAGAGACTGCAGCAATGGTAGCTCTGTTGAGGTTTCTTGGAGCAGGTTTGGCACATTTTGATAAATCAGTCATGGCTCCAGCACTCTCCCAAATGCACATCTGTCACAGTCCTCCCGTGCCAGTAAGGCTTTTCATTGGCTGTTGGTTGCATCTGCATGTTTTCCTGCAACAAGAAAAACTGTATGTTTTTACTTCCTTGGCATTTCAAAGAACAATTGGGATCAAATAATTATAAAGGTAATAATAATAAAAAAGAGATCCAGAACTAGGTTGGCAAACATAATCATAAGGTATATTAAAAAGTTATACATAGCTGGGTGCTTTGAAAATCAAGCACCATGGGAAGTCAAGGATGTGTTGTCCCTTGGCTTGATGTCACTTTTAAAAGGAAGGCTGTAATTGAGTAATCAGCTTGCTGGTTGTCATGGCAATTGCTGCCGACTGCTGCAGGGAATCAGCCTCCTTGCTTTGTGTTTGTGGTGCTGAGGGCAGGCACACACCAAGAGCAGCACCCACTCAGGGCAGCACCCACTCAGGGCACCACCTAACAAGGGCAGCACCCACCAAGGGCAGCACTTAATGAGAACAGCACCCACTACTGCCCTCAGCATCCCTGTGCTCACAGACTGCCCAGCCCAAACACCCACTGCTCTCCCAGTCTGAGCCACTGCCTCTGCATCAAGCAGTGAAGGGGAGTAAATATAACACAGCAACACCATGGCCTGGAGGAGGATTCAATTCACAAACCTTATGGCACCTTCTACCATCATCAGTGACTTGGGTTGTGCTGTTAATCACTTAGCAGGTGACAATGCTAGTGTGGTTTGGAGCTCACACTACTGGGGTGCTTGTGGGGTTAATTCCAAGTTTAAAGGCAGTGTGGAAAGGGAAGAGTATGTACAGGATCCATACTGGGAAAGCAGTTTGTCAATGGCCTTTACATGGTGATTAAAGTCAACTCATGCTGATCAGCATTTAAACTTTTAACCAAAGTGCAGATCTGTGAGCAATAGGACCTGTGCATGTGGATTGAAGAAAGAAAACAGGTTAAATTGAGGTTTCTAAAATGCACAAAGGAATTCACTTCTATTATCCACTGCTGGAACTTCACCTGCTGTTTCTCCTGGGCAATCCTCTCATTGGGAGCTAGAGAGGGTTTTTGAAGAGTGAAGTAACTGTATTTTCTGGAGAGAAAGGCACAAGAGACTAAATCACAGATTAAATAAATGATCTGTTCAATCCAGAATAATGCAAAATTTTCCATTTTGCTGGCTTCCCTCATGCCTAGCTGCTACACTGACATTCCCCCACCACACCAACCTGGAGCCACCACAAGTGCATTCTCAGACCTCTGCACAGGGTTTCCTGCAGTGCACAGGGTGAAATATCTTATGTATTTCTGCACTTGCTGTCCTGAACACAGGTAGAAACTCCCCTAAATCTGTCATTTGACCCAAGAGAGTGGTTAAGGTTAGGTTTTTCTAAGCATGCCTTCTACACTGGGTGAGAGGAGCAGCCCATGGAATACATGTGCTTTTCATCCCACTCCCCTTCAAACATGACAGGTGTGATGTAGGTAGTATTAATGTGTTAATAAACTGAGTGCTACCTTAGATCTTTCCCCATGTGCTGGAAAACATGGGGGAAGAGCTGCTCCTTGGTCACAAAGTGGCACTTTCAGATTTACAGCAAGGAGTCCACTTCAAGGGCTGCTGAAAGACTGTTTCTATAGGCTCATGACCAGCTCTGAGCACTTGTGACTCCAGGGCAGAACTGGTGTAAGTTGGAGCAGTGCTGAGCCACTGGGAGCAGTGATGCAGTATTCCCAGGGAGGGAGTCCCTGACCTGTGATCACATCCAGAGCCACATCATTAGGAAAATAATCAAGCTTCATTTCTCCATGCAAGCATCTGTTGAGGTTTTGGCCTTAGGTCCCCAGTTACAAATTTTATAGGAAAACAGACGATTTATCTTGATAGGAAAACAGACAATGTACTTAGATTTATCCTTCTTCAGGCACTGGTATATTGTGACTATGATACATACAGAGAAACAAGGCAAACCCCAAAGTCCTTTGAACACAGGTCAGCCAAATTGAGACTGTAACTACAATGCAAAAGCTGAAGTTTGTATTTAAAAGAATCAAGCACACATTACCTGTCCACACAAACCAGCTGGAGGTGAACAATATGTGCTTCCTCAGATTCAGGTTCTGTTCAATATTTTTTTCAGTCATGCCACATCTTAGGAGTTTCATAAATGAGATCTAAACTAAGTGACCAATGAAAGATTTTTGTCTTTCCAACACACTAAAAGATTTCTCCCTAATATGTCTGATTACATCTCAAATTAATATTGGTTCATTTGTTTGCTGCCTTCTGCATACTCAGATAATGTTAACATAATTCTGGAAATTGCTTCTCATTACTTAGCTGCTTCTGTGAGAGCCAGAGGAGACTGCATGATGCACTCTTGCTCACATTTTACGTAAATAGTATTTTTGTTCCTCCTCCATTTTAAAGGGTAAAATGGTGTGTAGTGAAAAGCTCTCTGAACTCAGAGACATCTGCCAGCACAGCATAAGAGAGTGAATATTAAAGCTGATCAAATATAAGTACACCATAACTCTTGAAAGTGTCCTTTAAAAATTAGTCTCTGCATACTGGAAAAATTGTTCCCTCATTTGTAATAATCACATTTCCCTTTGCTTCTCTAAGTTTAGCACACTTTGTTTTGCACTCTGTACTGTCCTTAGCAGAATATGCCATGCTCAAGTCTCTCTACCAAGTTGGAACAGTGAGAGCAATTTTTATTAATCACTGTAAGGTTCTATTTTGCATGAAGACAGCTCAGCCTATTTGACCCATTAATTAAATTGTGGAATTTACAGTTCCTTGAAAATGTTGAAGATGCAAAAGATTAGTCAGATCTGAGCTGCATTTGAAATGGAAATTGAGACAACATTGGACTGTGGATAGTGAAGAGCAAAGTGACATGCTAAAAAATACTTTTAGTTCAACTGACATCCACTAAGCCAAAGCCAACTGGAAACACAAATTCTCCGTGACAAACATAATACAGCAGCAAGAGGCAATAGGTTAGATCTTCAGGGGTGAATTGGCCAGGCTCCTTTAATTCCAACAGAAACTCCAGCTTCCACAGCAAGAATTTGGTTTCCGCACTTCTGTGAGTGAAACAATCTAAATGATTGCTCTTTGTTAACACATTAAATCCTGACATGCTTGGGCAGTGCCCTGGAGAAGGCTGAGAGATGAGAGAGCAGAGGATGTGGGTCCCTGCAGCCCCAGCTGAGCTCCAACCCACAGATTGTCTGAAAAGAGTCATTGCACTTGTGCTGCAAATGAACCTGCAGAGGTGAGTGTAAGCACCAAACCCTTATTCTATTTCAAAATAGCTCTCCAAGCTGTGGTAGGAAAACTATATATTTTATTGAAAAAGTAGTTGCTTATAATGTTAAATTCATCGATAAGGAGGCTCAGATTCCTTTCAATTCTTTCTGTTGGTTACTAGCATAAGAATCAGTTTAGTAAAGTCAGTAGCTATTTCTTCTGGGAAATTCCTGTGGAGTACAGTAGACAGTCATACATATTTCTCTGTTCTATCTTGTAATATTGAATTAATGAACATGGACTTGCTGCGGATCCCACTCAGACAAACAACTGGAACTCTGACTTAGGTAAAGCACATTAACAATAGCACATTAACATTTGCATCCCAAATCACTAGGGCTCGTTTGCATTCCCAAAGCAATGAACATCTCTGTAATAAGTGCATCATAGACAAGGAGTAAGATGCTGCCTGCCTTAAAGCCCTGAGGCATCGACACCACTTTGGTCCAGGGAAACATTCTAGGTCTTAGGGGAGTTCATATTTTTTAGGTGCAGTTGGATTTGGGTGTGTAGTTCGTGCTTGGCTGCAAGATGGACTGGAAAGGAACATCAAGCAGGTCTGGGAAATTGGAAAGAAGAGTACAGACAGGTATTGCAAAGTATGCAATTCCCATAGTGTCATTTCGACTTTCAGTTGATGTCCTGAATCTTCAGGGTTTGTATCAATAAAAATGTGCTTGATGAGGAGGTATGGCTGCAAGTTAATGACATTTTTTTAATCTACTAAGATTTTGCACTTCTTTTTTCCCCAAAAGAGGCCAGGAGAGATCTGTATTCAAACTGTAGCTGAGAAACTCCATATCAGCAAAAGCAATTTCTTCACAAAATTTAAATCATTGCCAGCATTTAATATTAATCTACTTGCTTTTCACTTCCACAGACTGTCCATGCTTATTGAATCTATGTCTGTCGCAGCCCCAGGGATGTACCTTCCTACTCCCACTCCTGGTATTCCCTATTGCCATCCTGTATGCAGAACAACTGCTCTGGGATATGCATGTAGTTAATTTGGGCCAATGTCCAGACAGATCAGACATGCAAATATTCAGCTTTGTAATATTTGGAGACTCAAAATGAAGATGAATTGGGAAAAATCACTCAAGAAACTTGATTTTATTTAAGGACTAAAATGATTAAATTTTATTCTGCATGACTGGATATTTGCTTTCCTAAAATCTTTCCTAAAGACATCTATATTCCCCTCCCCCAGACAGGGATGCTTCCAGGATGGCTTCAGCTAATCATTATGTCTAGGACAACTCTTTGGCGTTGGTAATTTTGGAGAGACTGTATTAACAATCCTTACAAAAACATTTATCCACATCTTAAGCCTTCTTGGCAGCATTAAATCATCTCCCATCCCACGTATACAAGCTGGCTGATGGATGTATGCAAATGCCTGGTGGTAGGG